>NW_006799960.1:3262891-3351789 GCF_000485575.1 Poecilia formosa
TCCCCCCCCCCCCCCCCCCCAAAAAAAAAAAAAAAAAAAAAAAAAAAAGATCCGACTTGGTTGTCATTTATTTTTATGTGTGCACCAAAATTGTGGAGACGATAAATTATTTATATACTGAGCAAACATGCAGTTCAACACTCCAGTTACCAACAAACATACGTCTTTCTTCTGAAACCTCAAAACAGGAACACAAATTTGAAACCAAACCGAGAAATGCCTGCAAATTTCTCCTCCGTCTGCGTCGAAGCTGCTGTGTTTTTTTTACAACATGCTGTTTATCTGTCTGCCTTTGACATATGGGGAGATGTTTGTTTTCTTTGCCTCTGTAATTCAAAACAGACTAACATTCCTTCAACCCTGAATCCCCCCCCCAAAAAAAAAAAAAAAAAAGAAGGAGGGCTGGGGTTGGATAAACAACTTCACCGTGCAAACATTTGCCTCTCAAATATCCGTCACTGGATACACAAGCCACTTGTTAATCTAAAACATTGTGGCGTTTAAGTGTTATTGATGTTAAAGAACAGCGTTTTTAATAGAAGATTACAGAAATTAGCTTGTTGAAGGCGGGTGAAAAAGGCCGACCGAACATAAGATTTCCCCTTGTGCAGATGACATTTCATTTTTTATTTCAAATCTCCATTTCAAGCCTCAATGAAACCGAAGTAGAAATGTTTCCAGACACGCAAAAAAACAAAACAACAACATGTTTTTGCTCATTTGGAGGTGCCGGGGTCATGATTGGGTTTTTTCCTACAGTCTCAAGCTCCGGAATAGCGACTGAAGGACTGAGATCGCCGACAGAAATGACTGAAATGGGTTTCCTTCACGAGGTGTGAAGCTTAGAGTAGAGCCGCGGCTGCTCCACATCAAGAGGAGCCGGTTGAAGTGACTCAGGCATCTGGCCTCCTGGACGCCTCCCTGGTGAGGTGTTACGGACACGTCCCAGCAGGAGGAGACCCAGGACACGCTGGAGAGACTGTGTTTCGCCTTGGGATTCACACGGAGGGATCTGGCCCAAGCGGCCGGGGACGGGGGAAGTCCGCATCCCCCTGTGCGCCGACCCCGGGATCAGAGGAAGACAACGGACGGAGGGATTCAGTCAAGGACGTTTCCCTCGTCTCCCTATTAAGTTCTTGCCCCTCTCTGTCTGTGGATAAAACTACAGTCAAACTGCTTCCACTGAACAAAAGATTTCGCCCTGCACGGCGCTTCATCTATTCATGAGGCGACTCTGGACACGACTCAGCCGGTGTGCTGCTGTCTTTCGTTCATCTGCTGTAATTACATCACTGGTTTCCCCTAAGAGGCTGTTTATTGTTTTTATGCAGAAAGAAAAAAAAAAAAAAAGCCCCTCAGAGTTTCCCCTCCTTGCTCTTCTGTCAATCAAACTTTTGTTAAAGACTCTGATTTCATTTTGGCAAGATGCCGTCCCCCTGGCTACACACACACACACACACATACACTTTATAGCAGAAATGCAAGCACATGGCAATCATCTGTCCCCTTAGCATTGTTTCGTCTCGACTGTGTTGTGTGTTACGGAGTGTGTGTGCTCCTGAAGAAACCCTTCACAGTTAATTAATCAGGGGCTTCAAATGGTATTGTGCTGCCAAGAGAAAAAGACCACAGGAGGTGAACGCAGATTATCTGCTGTGAAGCCTCACCGCTACATATACCACAGGGTGGTGAAAAGCAATTTGATTTTCCAGAAAACCACAAATTTTTACAGTCAGGCAAAGATAACCTGAGTTAGAGGATTTCAACCGATGGTTTTTATTTATCCAAGCCAAACTTTTTTTTTTTTTTTTTTTTTGCATTAATCTCGGTTTTCTTTAACAGTTTGACAAAACTGAGCATACCTGTAGATGGTAAATACTTTTCACAGCTTGTGTGAGTGCATCTTCCCTTCTGCTCAAACTCCTCCAAGTTCTTGTTTAACTTTTCATCTGAAACCTTCGTCCATCTTCAGCTTCCCCCCCCCATTTCTTAAAAGTTTTTCCACCTCCCACCGAGACCCAATCCATCAGCGCCGAAACTCCAAGAGGGGACACGAAGCCAAAATGATCTCTTTGTGTTTCTCTGTTGCAGATATATAAAAAATCATTAAAAAGGTGCAATGGGGCGACTGAGAGGGAACGGAGAGCAGTAAAAATGAAGAGTGAAAGTGTGGAACGTGAGGAGGTAAAGAAAAATCGCTGCGAAAGAGCAGGACGGGAAGAAGGAAAGGAAGCCGAAAACGAGACACAGATGGATGATCGTGTCAGGGAAGCGGAACATAGCAGCGCCGATAAGAGGAGGAAGCACAACACGATGTATACCTGAAAAATAATAAGTGACAGTGAGCTGTCAGGGTGAGTGAAAATGAGACAAAATGAAATGATGGGTGAGAAAAAGAGCGCTCTGTAAGTGTGTGTGTGTGTGTGTGTGTGTGTGTGTGTGTAAAAAAGAAAGCAGTATGTTCCATTTTGTTCCGTCCCTGAGAGTGTGGATCAGAATCAGGCTGAATAATAACACTGATGTGTAGAGGAGATGTCCATCTGGCAGGCGGCAACTCAGAGTTCCTTCATCTTCTGTTAGGTCAACAATAATGTCTTAAAATAATAATAATAATAATAATAAAAAACGACATTTTTCTCTTTAATTATGCCCTCCATCTGGACTCTACTGTCATCCACACCCACACTTAAACAAAAAAAAAAGAAGAAAAAAAAGTTGTTTTTCAGAGGAAAAGCTGTTTCATTTAACTTCTACACCATCTTATTATTTGGGCTTGTTTCACAGTCGCAGAACCTGAGGAACTTGACATTGTTAAGCAGATCCAGAGTTCCTGTTTGGACATAATTTGCTTAATAACGAAGTAATCTGTTTGACAGAGGCTTGGATGGAAGTTTTTCATCTATGGCCCAATGATCCCAAAAGAAAAAGAAAAAAAAACAGCAGCAGATCGTAACAAAATGGCTGAAAAAGAAGCGAATTAAGGTGTTGCAACGGCTCAGTCAAAGTCCAGAATAAAAAGAAGAAACAAACGACTGCAAATCTCAAAGAGCTGCAGTAATGTTGGACTGAGCTGTCACTGTAAATGTGGTTTGTAGTTACTGCTGTTAAATTGATGACTTAATCACTTGCCTAATAAATATTACATGGTGGAATCTGTTAAGTATTAACAGATGAAGTTAAATACTTTAGAGCTTAAAAAGTTGGTTAATGATCACTTTCATTACGTCCTGACATAAGGGTGCATTTTCTTTGACGTCAGGACAATGACTTATATCAAAAGTAGTTTTAATCCATTTGCTTTCTTGCATTTCAGCTTCTGAGCCGATCTAGTGAACTCACCTTGCGCTTGCGCGGGATGGGCTCGTCGAACAGCAGACTGCTGCCGTCCTGCTCGTCCAGGCTCGGGTCCTCCGCCCCCGCCGGGTTGGACCCCACGCCGCCCACGCTTGGCACACGGAAGGGCTTGAAGCTGTCAGCAGAGAGCGGCGGCGAAGGTGTGGACGGATTGGACTGGTCGCTGGGCGCGGACCAGCTCCAGTAGCCTCCCGAGGAGCTGTTGCTGGACGGGGTGAAGGGCCCAGCGGAGCCGTTGTCCTTCCACGAACCGCTCAGGCCCTCTGCGGAGACGAAGGAGGGACGGGGCAGAGGGGCGGAGAGGGAAGCGGGTTGACACAGCAATAAGACGATGGACATGGCTCGAGATGTTTCAGACTGCGGTATGGAGGAATATTTTTAAGAGTCCACCAAAAAATACTCTTCATCATAACTCAGAGTTTTAGATATATTTGAATAACTCTCATAGTGAACAATATATTTTAAAAACTATACAGAATTTGACAACAACGTTTATATAATTGTGGTATACGTGCCGTTAAAATTATTTTTAAAAAAGTTTCTAAATGTGGAAACTAACGGTTGTTCCCCCAAAGTCTTGCGACAAAAATCGGTTCTTCGAATTATTGACTCACAGGGACATTTCTTGATTTTATTTTTAAATCATGTTTTCTATTCCACTTCACAAAATAACACAAGTAAAAAAACAAACAAAAAAACACCTAGAGAAGTTTGTAGTTCCAACTAAACAAAACATGGGAAAGGAATACTTCTGTAAGTCGTTGCGCTTTACATGGATGACAGAGAGAGGAGAGTCACGCAAGTTCAACTTCATTTCCACTTCACACAGACGGAGCCCGAACCTATACGGTTAACTTCCCCGTTCTGTGATTCCACCGAGACAATAACAAGGTCTTGCTTTTACAGATCAAAGAAGCATTTCCTTTGAATACCAACTACAAAAGACATCTCATTTTAGCAAAAAAACGATACAAGCCGGGCGAAGCGTTGAGTATCTGTGTGTGTATTTAACAGTTAGTGAGAGAGACCCAGTTTTGTTCAGTAAACAGCTTCCCAGCAGCGAGTCTCTTCTCTCGTACTTTTACTTTACAGCAGCAGCAGTACTTTACAAAGACTTCAAAGCGTCTGATCTTTTATGTAAAAAAAAAATAAATAAAAATATGCGTTTATGTTTGAGGTGGAGAAAAATGAAGTACAATAAGCAAAAATTCAATTATTACAAGTGCATTTTCAAGTAAATGTCAGCGTGAACATTCATCTAACATCTGTTGTTGTTCGAGCCTGCCGTCTTTTGTAAAAAAGCTAATTGCACATTTTCAAACGCGTGGGCGTGACGTCTGCGGAAAAACGGCCACTTAAGACCGGGATCTCAAAATCAAGGGACGGATATATGCAGAGAGGCTGGCGTCATGCTTGGTTGAACGGACAATCTTGTGGCGGCGTAGATGGAAAAATTAAAAAATTGCAGCACATGTTTACATTTTGGATTCCTGCCGCTACGTTGAGTGGGCCCAGCTCCAGCATGTGTGTGCTTCTCTGTGGATTTTCCCCAAATTCAACGATGAAGCAATCCAACAAGCACAGCAGGCGGTGGTAATCTATCAGCCGAAGCTTCTGCGTGCATTCACAAGATAACAGCTGTGAGGGAGGGAAAACATCGGCGCGGAGAGGAGCGTACAAATTACCGGGCCGGCGTGAAGCCACGTCTCCGTGTTTTGTGAACGCGGAGAGTCGGGTTCCTTCGTCTAGAGCCGCGTTTGTCGGACGTGCAACTCACCGCTGACTTTGACCGGCGGACTCCTGACCAGCGGGCTGGTGGAGAGGCTCGTCAGCACCATGGCGGCCGTCACTTTGTCCATGTCCACCTCCTCCTCTGACCGTCTGTGAAACAGAACAGAAAGGGAAGAAGTCCTGAGTATCTTCTGATTCCAGACGGTTTATGTTGACCATGGGAACTTATTTGAAAACTTTTTCCACACATGCTGTAAAATTTATCCCACACAATTAAACTATGAACAAAAAAAACCAAAAAAAATCTGAGAGAAAAACATAAAAAAAATGTTCAATGCTCAAAATTTTAAGCTTAGTTTTATGAACCACATCTGGATGCTTAATTAGGAAAGACACCTGTAGAGCTGCACAAAGTATCTAATTGCAACATCACTGCGTGCAATACTGCAAAAGTGCAAAGAACTCATCGGATTAAATTTTTGTTATATTCATCTTATCCTTATGATTTCTGGTCTGTTTACTCAACAGCCCTGAACGCATCAGACTGCATGGATATTTTGGTGGCTGGATGTTACTCTAAGGACATTGTGGAGAAAGACGAGAACTGTCGGGTTATTTCCAATTGTTTCCATCGTTTAAATATTAATCAGTTGTATCGCATTTCCATGTTTTCCTTAAATCATGCAGCTTACTGATAATTTCAGAAAGAACGCCGACTTCAAAAAAAAACACAATGTGTGCTTGTGTTTCTCGCGTCCTTCAGCCAGATGTTTCAGATAAGACGCAGAAACTTGTGGTCTGCAGACTACTGCTCTGTCTGCAACATGCGCCACTAATTACATTCAAGTGTTTGTTTTGTTAAGCCCTTTGTGAGTGACTGATGCAATTGCTCAGACCCCACTGGAAATATCCAAGAGCCAGAATGTGGTGTTTTGCAGAGACCAAAATAAATTATAAATATTTGCTTTGTCTAAGTGAAATGGACAAACCGAAGCCGAGTAGATGGATGTCTTTAAACCTCTGGCACGCACCAGTCCTACGAGTAAAACACAATCTGTGATCAAAAGAGATGTCAATACCTTCATCGCCGACGCTCTTCTACCTGAGCTGTAATCTCACCATTAATAAGACAAGCACCGTGCATTCAAACGCGTCGGTCTTTGATGGTGTGTGGATGTCAAGCCATCACACACGATCCGTGGAGGAACAAGACATCAGCCAGCTCAGATTTTCATAACAGACGAGTTTAAAAAAAAAAAAAACAACCCAACAACAACCGCGTCTGCGCTGCAACGCGTACAGTAGGAGCAACGTTGAAACGAACACCCTGTTGTTTACTTGAGCAAGAAAATTCCAACAAAACCAAACCAATGTCCGATTTGTGTGGACCAAACCAGTTTGAAGTTGCAACCACATTAAGTCACCGACTTGCTGTGGTTGCAGCAGTGGTCACATCAGTGGTGATCATTTACTCCAAACATGGCGGTTCATTATTTTTGAACATTTAAAGGAAGAGCAACTTTGAACCAAAAACGGCTCAAACCGGTTGAAGAAATCTATTTTCAGAAGAAAACTGGATGACGGAGTGTGACTTCATAAACACATATCTATGTATTCTAGGTGGATTTTCAAGATTAGTAAAAATGTTTTCAATTACACAAATAGTTGATCGGGTCAAGTTTTTAACATACCTAACAGAAATTGGATTTGATACTTCTATACACGAGTTTCCATTTGAACTCTATTTGTATTTTTTAATCGTAATTTCAAGAATAAATGACAATGTTTACTTTGAAAAACAAGCCCAACAGAATGTTTTGATTAAACAATAAATTGGTCCACTGGAATCTTTAAAATAGAAAACTCTACAGCAATAAACAAGGGGGAAAAAAAGGTATTTTGTTTGACATTTATGGAAAAAAAAAATTAAGCATTTTTGTGACCTAATATTAAGTCAAAAGCAAACAACACTATTACAAACTTCAATGTGATGAACGAGGTTTATTTTTCATAGGCTTAGTGCTTAGATGCACCTGGAGATGAATAAAAATATGCGTTTCAAACTTTACAAATAAGGATAAAACACCAAGCCGAAGTCGTAAACAAGCCCTGAAAGCATTTCCTGCCGTTGCAAGGAAAGGCTGCCCTTGAACACACACTGAGGATGACCTCCAAGTGACGGCTTCAGAGAACTTGTTACACAAAGCCTTCAGCTTCAATGCACAATGGAGTCATTTGTTTATTATTCAAGGCAAAAACATGCAAGAAAAACTAGTTTTCTGTACAATTGTATTTTTTTGTCCGTTTTTTTAGCATTAAACACACTTCTAGTTTAAGGTTTGTTGGTGTTTAAATACACATGAAACTGGCATATTACATGATGCTTAAATAACCGATTACAGCTAGCCTGATCACACTGCCAGATCCGCACTGGAGAGGCTTCTCTTTGTTTCTGTTTGTTCCACTCAGACCTCCGATGGTCACTTTGTGTGTTTCTCCAAATGTGTTTATTGGGCTTTTATTTTGGCAGCCTGAGCTCCAGTGAGAACTGAGGGTCTGTGTTCCCCAGTCCAGAGCTGAGGGGGATTTCCAGAGCTCCCTCCTAAACACAAACAGACCTCAGAGGGATTATTGTCAAGAGCTACTTTCATTTAAGGCTAAACAGTTGAAGCTAATGTTCAAAAGATTCCTAAACAAGGTTTTGTGTCCGTTATCATTAAAAACATGTGGTGTGTAAAAACAATACCGCAGCAGAAACAATGATAAGCCTGTTCTATCAAACTAGACTTATCAAGTGCTACTTACATCACAGCTTTTTTTTTTTTTTTTTTGGCTTTTGCAATTTCTCATTGTTTGGCATCTGACTGTTTTCAGGTAAGAACTGATACAGTCTGCCAAGGGTTTTTATGAGCTAATCATGAATAAATTGTTAATAGTTGTAATCGTTCTTTGACCTTTGGATCAGGAGTGCACGGATTGGTCAAGCATCAACTGGAAATCTCTACAACGGCTACATTCTTTAAAAACACACTTCCAGAAATCCAAACTCGTTTCTGGAGAGAGTTGAACTTCACCAAGGTTTCCCTTTGATACAGATTCTGGTCATAACCTTCATGGACAACATTTCTAGGTGCAGTCAAGGTGTTGACGGGATCAATTTTGGTTCTGTTGGCTTAATGAGACTGCAATCTCCAGCTTTCCCCTGGAGACGTTCACAGCCAATTATGAAGCGGCCAGGATGAGAATCAGTCCAAAAAGTCCGAGAACATTGTTCTGATACATACAACAGTGGCGTGTTTTCTCTAGCTTGGAGATAAGGTGCTGTTCCAAGTGAAGGAGTTTAGGTATCTCGGGGTCTTGTATTTTAAGAGTAGCAGAAATCGATAGGTGGATTGGTGTGGCAAGTACAGTGATGTGTAAGCTGTACTAGTCTGTAAAGACAGAACTGAGTCAAAAGGCCAGTTGATTTATGCTCCTACCCTCATCTATGGTGATGAGCTCTGGGTAGTGACCAAAGAACAAGATTGTTGATACAAGCGACCAATTCACTTTCCGCTGCAGCGTGTGTGGGCTCTTCCTTAGAGATAGGGTGAGACGCTCAATCATCTGGGAGGGGCTCAGCGTTGGGGCTGGCCTGGGAACGCCTTGAGATTCCCCCGCAAGGGCTGGCCCAAGAGGCAGTGAGAGGGATGTCATGATGTCCCTGATTACTCTGCTGCCCCTCTGACTTGAATCCAGATTAAGCTCAGGATAATTCATGGATTAATGGAACTTTCCCGATAAGTTTTTGATCAAAATTGAAAGGATTCTCTTAAGCCTCCCCGCCCCCCGAAAAACACAAACTTTCTGAAATCTGTAAACTTGAGACAATGAAAAGTTTTCAGTTTCCCCCAAATTATGCCTAAAATGTTGCCCTCTGTCTATGGATAGAATGTAACATTACACCAAAAACATAAATCCGTAAGTAATATTTTAGGAAATGGGCACAAAACCGTTTGTTGACAGGCCCGCATGGAGTAAAGACGTTACGAAATGAGAACGTGTGGATATGAAAAGGCAGTATAAATTGGTAAAAGTTAAATCCAACAAGAGCTGGTGCACAAAACAACAAAAGATTCATTAAATGATTTATTTTTCAAATCACTCGCTCGTTTAACGCATATAAGCACATCTGCTCTGTGAATTTGCAACATAATTCAAGTTGCAGGCAGACTCCTAAAACTTAGCATCTCCTCATTAATACTTCAGTTGTGATTGAATTCCATAATTAAAAGCTTATTTACACGGGCAAAGCACAAGCTATGAGGGAAGAGAGAGAGAGAGAAAAAAAAGTGTTGGCCAACAAAGAAAGAGGCTCAGCCTCCATTAGCTGATGGCTAATTTATAACCCTTTCTGCTGCTAAATATGATGTCATTACAGCTTGCACATGAATCAAGGAAGGAAGCTGCACACACAGCTGTCACTTTTCCCCGTAACCCCCTCCGGCCCGCTTCGCTGTAAAACGCTGTCCTGGTCACCTTGGGAGGGCATCGACTGACTGCAGATATTATCTCCACTGCAACAGTGTCAGAAAATAATTACCGACAGATTTGTCTGTCTTGAAAAGCAAACGAGTCGATCTTAGGAAAACAGATTAGGAAGAGTAATAATTAGGATGTGATGTTTTGAGAGAGGGGGGAGAGGTGTGAAAACAAACAAACAAACAAACCAAATCACATCATTAGAGGTTTTGTCAAACTTAAACTGGTTATTATGTATTTAATTAACCTGCGCGTGTGTTTGATGGCTCTGTTAGGTGCATGATGCATGGATTAATGTATTGCTAAGTGAATTCTGAGAAATGAGTTTCATTCGTTTGAACTTTTTGAGTCAGTGTTTTAATCTTCTCACTTTAATCATCTGCAATAAAGCGTGTTCTTGGATCTAACCCCCCCCCACACGAGACTTCCTGGAAGGGACATTATCCAGAATGTATATGGTGGCATTAACACAACTCTGCAGTGGGTGTTAAGAGCTTGTTTACTAAAGCAGATTGTACGAAATAGATCCATGTAATTTCATCTTGCTGCAGGCAGCTCATAAATAGAGAGTAAAATTACACATGAGATGCTGTTAATGTGGTTACAGTCAATGAGAGACTGACGAGACTTTCTTTAACTAAAACAAACACTTTAATTTGAACGTATGCTTTTAATGTACTGACAGCATTCAGAATAAATGATCTTTAAAACCTTTTTATATTTTTAACTGCATCATACTTGACCTACAAAAAAAGGTTTTTCTCTTTGCTCACAGAGACTCTGAGGGAAAATATTTTCAATAAAGACAGAAAGGCAGCATATAGATTGAATCTGATCCCAATGTATTTTTAATGCATAGCTATTGTTTTAATAAGGGATAGTTGCACATTGGCAGAATAAGTTTAATTTGCGTCAACACTGACAAAATAAGAGGTACACCAAACACGTAAAAGAAAAGTTCTCAAAGTTCTCATATGTGAAAAGTTGAGCCGTAACAATTACCAAAAATCAGCCTGCAGATAATAATAATCAATCGTTTAACTGACCGTTGCAGCTCCGCACACAATCCTGTCAAGCGGCAGCAGAGTTAAAAAACCGAATGGGCTGATCGAATTTGATGGATGCTTTTTGACAAATAAAGAGAAACAGTAGGAGGGTCGTGTCAGAGAGATGCTGATCAGTCAAAAACTCCCACACAGCTCTTAGGCGAGGTCTTATCAAGATAAAACAAGTGAGGCCAAATGTGAGAAGACAAAAGTTGAGCTGGACTACAAAAGAGTTACTGTGTGTTTCATGTACCTTCCTGATTTGATGCAGATGTAACCCATTAATTATCTGTTTAGACAGAATAAGTACTGTAAAGTCTTGAAATTGTGTTATCCCACTGTCAGCTGATTTGATGTTTGTCCTAATTATGTTTCTATATGCAAATGAGAGAGCAACATTATCTCACAAAACAAATAGTGGAAAAACAGTATTTCCTTTATCCCTGGCACATGATCCATCATGTCTGCCAGGACGTCGAGTGCAGAAAAGACTTAAAAGCAAAGAATCGAGCATCAGCAAATCTTTCTCATTTCCAAACTGATGTGAAAAGGAAACCAGCATGAAGAATATCTTGTTCCATATTTGTATAATTTTAATAAACATTAGTTTGACATAAATATTGTATGCATCTTTTTTATTTATGCTAATTCTTAGTTTTTATATTGATGCTTATTTGTCTAAGTTACAATTTTTATTTGTCTACTTAAATTACAACACACAAATATTGTCTGATTTCTACTATTTATGTTTTACTCATTTATTTATTGGCATTCCCACTTATTTAGCTGGTATTTTATAAATTTTTACTGCTACCCATTCATTTTATTACATATTTACATATTTATTGACTGATAACGAGCTATTTATATCGCTCACTTACCCATCAAAAATAAACTTCTCAGTTTATTTGAATGTATTTTTGAATTTGATTTAATTTTCATTTATTCCTTTATCCCCTTTCATATTGATGCACGTAGTTACACACTTACGCAATAATATTCTTCACATTTTACAGTCAGGTATCAACAACAACACAGGAACACATTTTAATTATTCAGATCAAGACTTTAACCCAAAGCAAGAACTAGAGGCAACAACAAGCAGAAGAGTTTTTAAAAAGCATAAAAGAAAAAAGAGGAGAGAATCAGGAGCTGGTGGATCTCACTGAAGATAAAAAAAGTATGAAGATCACAGATTGATGCTGAGGAAAATCCAAACCATGTGAAACTATGAACCTTTAAAGTTAAAATGTGAAGCCGCGATACGTCGCAGTCGGTGAAACCGGTAAAGCAACAGCTCCCTCTTCAGGGGTTCTGATGAGTTTGGTGGGAGATCTGGATGTTTGCCAGCCTGCCACTGAAACATCTGTCTGCTTATCTGTGCCAGATGTTTACATTTGTTGTACCTCCCCGCCCAGATGTGTGTCTACCTTTAAAAGACGGCACAAGTGAAATAAATGCAGCAAAGGAGCTGAAAGAAAACAAGTGAGACAGGAGGCAGGGCTGCGTACGTGTGCATGTGTGCGTGTGCGTGTGTGTGTGTGTGTGTGTGTGTGTGTGTGAAAAGGGCTGAAGGCGAGTCCCTACCATTGTGCGGGGACAGACAGTGTCAAGTTTCAAGCAAAACACAGAGCCGGGAGAGAAAATAACAGGAGTTCATGTTACTGTGACTGTCTAGATTTGACAGATAAATGGGGAGCCAATGAAATGCAGAGATGAGGTTGCTTTTTCCACCATGTTTTTAATTTAAAGTGGATTGTGGAAACAGAAATACATGTGGCCGTATTTCTTTTATAGGTAGTAAAATATATATTAAAGAACAATAGTTGATATATTATTGGCAAGATAAACTTGGGTCCTGGTCCAGAGTTCTTCGTCACAGTGCCTGCTGCAACTGTAAATACATGCACTTAAGCTCATAATCCTTTGTACACCTGGGTGATTTATATTAACAATTATTTTCATTCCACTTAGAAGTTTGCTTCTGGTAAGAACTGAGACGTCTGAGGTTTAAAGTTTGCTGTTGCTATAATCTTCAGTTCCATCCACAGATTATTTATTATTGTAGGTCATGAGCTATTTTCTTGTATCCATGTCCTGATGTTTGACAATTTTTCTTCCTTTTATTGCATCCTGTTATGTCTTTCCCACTTTGAGGAGTGTTTAAGAACAAAGTAGAAAGAAAAATGAAGTCTTAACACAAAAGTTATCCACATTTAGTTCATGGAAAGTATTAGATGGTAAAATGGTGCCAGTGATTTATAAAAATAAAATGAGTTCTGGAAACTTTTCCCCCAATGAGTAAATGGATTAATTGCAATTTCTCATATGTTACATGACATTTTACATGAATGCAGTATTAGTTCAAGTATTTGTCGTGTGTTGTTTACAGAGCCTTTTGCACTACTTTGGAAAACAACAAGTGTCTGAGCTTTGTCCAATACTCTTGTTTTTATTTTGTAAAAACATTTCATTATAAAGTCTTTTTTTATGTATTTATGCATTTGTTTTTGTTCATCTTCTGTGATGAAAGTAACTGAAAGTTTTCTTATTTCACTTTAGATAAGAGTCATCATTTAGTTTCCCTTTAGATTGAATGCAGTATTGAATTGAAATGAACTAAATC
The DNA here is from genome assembly GCF_000485575.1 of Poecilia formosa. NCBI lineage: Eukaryota > Metazoa > Chordata > Actinopteri > Cyprinodontiformes > Poeciliidae > Poecilia > Poecilia formosa. The sequence continues at coordinate 3,276,170 of NW_006799960.1, forward strand.
CAGTGTTTTTTGGAACATTAATGAGTTTTGTCAAATGTTTTCCACACCTCTGCCACAAAATTTTTAGAATAAGGTCACACTATAAAATAATAATAAAATATTACAGCATAAAAAGTACACTTTGCCTTCTTCTGAAACTATTCTGAATATTTACCAGATTACTTGTTTTTACTTTACATTCAAGTTGGTTCCAGGTAAAACCTGAAGAATCTGAAAAAAAAAAATCCTTCACTTTAGGTCACAAGTTTTCAAATTACAACACTAAATGTAGAAAAAGAAAGACTTCAAACGGAGTCGTCTACTTTGCAAAAAAACGGTTTCCTGCACAAGGTAAAGAAAGTTTTTAATTTAATGTAAAGTCAGGAAAAAAAATCTAAAGAATTTCTAAAACAATCCTAAAATGTTTTTTTTTTTTTTTTTTTTTGTTTTTTTTTTTTTTTTCCCCTGTGCCTACAGCTAACTTTGTCCTAACTCTGGCTAAATGGGCCATGGTCAGTCTTTGCACACACAGCTATGCACACAGTCTGGCAGAGCCAGTTTCCATGTCACCCAGAACACCATCAATCATTTCTAATAAAGGCAGCTGAAATGCGGGGAGGGAACAGGAATCCCCCTGAAACACAGGCCAGCGCTGCCGAGAACACCAGAACTCCTCTCTCTTCTTCAGCTCCTCTTCCTCCCTGCACCCCTACCGGACTCACTTTCTATACTCTCAGGATACTTCATGCATAGCAAACCTTTCCCCCCCTACAAACACTTTGTACTTGTTTGACATATTTGCCACAGATCAGAGCTGTAGACAGTAAGGGAGAGAAACTGTGTTTATGAAGAGCTGGGAGAGCGTTTTGGTTGGCTTACTTCTTTGATATTGCCTAATTCAGGGAGGTATTCTCATATATATATATAACAGTCGCTGGACTATGCAGCCTATTTCTTTCTCAATAAGCTCTAATAAATATGAAAGCTCTGATTTCTATCTGTCACATAAACAGTATCAAATCAAAGAAAATCTGCTTATGAAACCCAGCTAATAACCGTGAAGGGTAGATGAGTCTAAGCAGACTTCACTCAAGGTTTTAGCAAACAAAAACCCTTTCAAACACCAAATACATAATGTGTTAGATTTAAACATCAAGTTGCCTCAGTTTTCTGCGGCATATATCAAAGAAATTGCTATGCATAATATGTCATATATAGGAAAGGCTGAATGCAAAGTCTAGAAAAGCACTGCCAACAGCTGCCGGGAAGTGTTTGCTGTAAATGTGAGCACATGGCATGAAGGGAAAAATGGTTTTATGGTTGCAACAGGAATTTTATGGCACAAAGAGAGTGTGCTAAATGTATATTTTAGCCCTGTCATTTATTTATCTATTTATTGTTTCTGGTCAAACTACAGCTTAAACATGCCAGTATTTCCTTTAACATTATAGTTAAATATCAGTAATACCAGACCACAACAAGTTCACTTGAGGCTGCCTTTCATATAGAACAAGTCCATAACTTTGGTGTCTACATACATTAGTCTTCTCTGCTCCTTGTATTACATAACATACACAAGGCTTGTGTCACCAGCACAATTTTATAAAAATTCTGCTCTTTCAAAATAACTAAAATACTTTTCTTATAGTTTAAAGTAATGCTAATAAAATGCCAGAGAAAGTTGTGGAGTGAGTAGAGATGTCTCTGACTTTCTAGAGTGCCATATGGCTTGATGTTTTGACATCAAATACCCATTGAGGATCTTTAACCCTCCTGCAGTCCTGAGTGGGGATCCAGTGGACCCCAACATGAGCCTTTTACTCTGCCGCACAGTCCGGGCGGAGTCGCACTGACCTCATATGCGCTTTTATAAGGTTTTTTTTTTTCGTGGTTTGGGGAACCGACAGATCAACACCCCTATTGCTTCCCCATTGTCCGACCGTGACATCTGCTGTGCTCTTCCTGAGTGCTGCACCAAGACTGCAAGAGGATTATACAAAATTCAATTCTTCCCAGTAAAAAATTATATTTCGGATATCTACAATGGCATTCTATGTATCCACAAGTCACATTTCAACTATGTCAAATATAGCTTTTTTCTAGCTAAAAATAAGGGATTTTAAGACAATTATAGACTTCTTCATATCAGGACTGCATAGTATCAAGAAAATATTTAATAAAAACGTATAGACCGATATTGATTAAGATAATAATTTTGTCAATGCCTCCGTGTAGTTTAAGTGTTTTAGATTTTGACATGTCTGCAGTGATCATGTATTGGAAGCCTCTACTACAGACTACGTATAACTACAGAACAACTTTATCTTCCTACCTGTAACAACATATTGATGCAGCTGGTTTCCAGCATGGTGGGACATGAGCAACAGACATCGCTTCCCTTCACTCAGACACTAAATTGTGACCAAAACTGGTTTCTTTCAACACTGACAAAGGGGCTCCAGGAAGAAATGTCAGGATACCCTCATCCAGACTTGATACATTGTACTAAAACATGTAAAAGAGGTTGGTTTTAAGTTAGTACCTATTCAGTGAAATTGCTAATCTAATCTAACACCAACTTTGTAGTTAAGAGTGGAAGCAGAAATGTAATACCCATTGTTTAATTTGAACTTGAATTTACCTCAATGTTGTAATCATAATTTTTAATCTGTAAGATCTTCCTGTCAAATTCTTGTTTAAACAAATCAAGAAGACTAAGCCAATAAGTCATTCTACTGAACTTTTGAGGTACAGTAACCTCGTACTGTAAACAGGATAAACCATTCTAATGAAACTGGGATTGCTTGGTTCAAACCACAGCAGTACTTTGTGTTGGTCTACGACATATCGAAAAAAAAAATAAAGAAAAGGAAAAAAAAAAAGAGAAGAAATGCACTAATCTCGCAGCTGCAATGTGAAAACGTGAAAAACATCAAAGGGCATGAATACTTTTGCATGATACTGCATGTTATTAAATCTTTGTTTTGTTTTTACTGAGGACGATAAGTGAGTGAGATATCTATTGTACAGACTCCTCTCTCCTTGTACATCTAAATAATCCCTTTTTTGTAGACACAAAACCACACCAACATGTTCTGCTTAAGCCGTTTAAATCCTGCACACAAACTCCTGCACCAACTACAGGGTATCGGTTATTGAATTTGCTTTAAGCACTCGGTCACGAATGGATAACAATGGATGATGAAGCCATTGTGGTTGAACAATATTACTGAGAGCCACACTTGTGGTCAAGCAGGTTTTAGTTGGCTTTCTATAAAAATAAACTCAATCACTCAAAGATTAGACACAAAAACAAATGACTAACTGAAAATGTGAAGTTTTTAACAACTAGTAGACAGTTACGGCTTAGGCCCTCCGGTAAGAGAAGAGATGCGACATGATTTAGCTGTAGCCAAACACACTTCATATGTCAGTGTATGCTTCTACTGTATGTGTTTGCACAGTCCAAACAGTGGACCAGATATTTATGTTGTTTTTCTTTTGTATTTGTCCTTTCCTGCTGTGCGAACACAGAGCTCCTCCATTCAGGAAACAGACAGATTTGTTGACGTTCTGATGCACAAGCAGCCTCTTTCTGTCATGCACCTCTTACGATGCACTGTAAAAAAAAAAAAATAAATTAAAAACCCAGCAAACTGTCTTTTAGCCATTAAATTAATGATAAGGTCACACAAATCTTCAATATCAAAGAAGACAAAGACAAAAACACACGGCCCTCTTTCCTGCTTTTCCTCTAAGCCCATTTCTTTTAAATCTAATAAGCATTTTCGTGCCAATCACCCCTGAGAGATGGAATATGCACCGACAAAAAGCCAGCTCAAACACCTCTGCTCCTATAAAATTGGAAATTAGATCATATATGTAAACAAAGACGGATGCACAGGGGAATAGCAATGATTTCTACTTGGACCTACAAACTTAACTTAATAAATGCACAAAGAAATCTGATTTAAAATGCCTTTCAGCTGCCACCCCCCCCTCAAAACATTGCCATAAAATAAAATGATTTTCACATCATCTAAGCAAAGTATCTTTGAGTTGCACTGACTCTCTTGTGACCTTACCAAGTGAGTGAGTATTCAAATCTACTTATTACAATATTTGAAGGACATCTATGCATCACTCGTGCTGAATTATAATCTACACAAGAACCTTCTGTGGTAGTCAGAACTTCTGCACAACAGCTAGAAATGCTAATCATATATCTTTTATCCATCCATGTATTAGAAATCGTCAAAGAATCTTTTAAGTCTTGAGATGTTAAAAAAATTATCTTGGGCACACATTTTTTCCAATCCAAGTTATCACAAGTAGCTGGAAATTACACTTTCTTTCCAGTACTAAAAGTTGGACATTTATTAAAACTAAATTTTAATCCAAAAGTACAATTAACAAAATAAATTCCGACTGATGAGACGAGAGTTGCTCAAATTATTTAGGGAGACAGAAAGCAGACCATAGAGGAAATGCCTTCTAAAATATAATTTACATTTCAAATTTTGTATGTTGTTTTCAAAGAAAAACATTATTTCACATTGCAGGGTTTCCCTTATAAGCCTGGCGGGCCACCAGGCTTTACTTGTGCCCCCACCAGGCTTAGCACTGTTAATTTATTTTAGCTTTTTTTTTTTAACGATTGCCTCTTTAAAAGACTTTATAGTTGGTGTTTAGGTACTAATCTTCCAGTCTTTCAATAATGCAGAGCTATTGAGTGATATTTTCAAATCTCCTGTCAACTATAAACACGTTTTACCTCAAAAACATGGCGGGCAGCTGGATGACTCCCCTAGCAACCCGAGCACCGGGCTTAGCAATTATTCCCACATTGTGGAAATTTTAATATCAATATTTTTATTTCTACATCACATCCCTCTTGTCATCATGTTTCGGGGTTGAATGTGTGGGTTGAGTGGGAGGATCTACACCTGAGCAGAATGAATAAATTGATCCCAGGTTATCATTGCTTTTTGATTTTTATCTTGCAGTAAATTATAAAAATAAAGAAATACATTTGTGAATTATTCAGAGTCCATGTATTCTTCTTAGATTTTCTTTTATCTCTAATGTAAACATATGAGGACAAAGGAAAAGCCAGACTGTGAGAAGCAATGGTTTTATTCATTCAGATGAAGCGATGGTTCTATTTGAAAACTGTTTTCAGATAGTGCGAGTTTATTGAGGAAAAGAGCTGCAGGGCAGAGACAGGGGCCTTAAGTGAATGTATGTGTCAGAGTGATGTATATAAGACCAGATTTGTTCCTACTTCGCATGAAATAAGAGATGAAAGTGAATGATCTTCCTTGCTGCTTTCTGCCTTTTAATAAGCCTTTTGACTGACACGTGTGCACGCTTCAAGACCGTGTCCTAGATTTCCAATGCAGGTAAGAGGCTCCTTTATATTGTCCGACCTTTGAAATGAGAGTGAAGACTTATAAACCCATCTGGATCAGTAGACTGCTGGATAGAGGGTCCGTTTAATGCAAGCCTCAGGCTGTTCATCATAAACAAACACCAGTAAAAAGGAGTCTAGCGAATCCTCTACACTGGTGAAAAAAAAAAAATCTTTCAAGCTTATCAGAAATTACATATTTACATATAATCACTTCAGCCATCTAGTTTTTTAAATGTTTGCATAAAAGTCAAATATAATTAGTCTAAAACTTCAATCTCTCAAATATTGAGTTTTTTCCTGTGCCATTGTGCATTATGTTCATACGTTACATTCACTTGACTGCTACGGGTGTACATGTAATGTCTGCAGGCTGGATTTATGGATTGTGTTGGTATGCAGGTGGTGTTGCTTGATTCTGTCTTTCTTTTGTATGTACATGGTTTTCCTTGAACTGAGCTAATCCCTTTTGTAGGTGCTATGCTTGCAGCTCAGCATGGTTTCTCCTGGTGCCTGAATCAAAAAGGAAGATGTAGACAAACTCATAGAGCTACACTAGACATGCCAAGGACAGGCAGACAATATGAGCTCTATGTCTATTTAATCTTTCTGGTATCATATAGCTGAAACACAAAGCAGAAACTAAAATCCCACCACATAAAAACACACATTCGCTCAAGATTGAGTTGACTTTATAGCCGTGTTATTGAAAACCAAACAGTTGCACCTTCAATTGCCATCACAATTTTTACTAACTGGTTTAAAAAGGAGTTCAGAACATTTTAGATACATTATCAAATATTTAAATCAATGGAATAGATAAAGTGAGAATGTAGTAGTCACAATTCAAGAAATATTTACAGGTATGTAGTTTTATTTTACAGAATTGCCCATTGTACGCAAATGCCCGTAAGACGGGAGGAATATCCAAATTATACAAAAATGTTTCAAACCTGTCTGGTTCGTCTTACTACCGATGACCTCAAAATATCCAGGCAGGATGATCGAGGAGGGAGATTAGAGAACAGCGGGAGGCATCGTAACATTAATTCGCACTTCCTTAATATGCACAACGAGCAGACTTCTGTAATTCAAAATAAACAAAACAGAAACGTCACAAAATATTCCCTTCTGTTGACCTTTCATGTGACAAGTGTGGACTTATTCAAGGGAGTCATATGTTCTGGAATTGCCCAAAGGTTTTAATTTATTGGAAAGATATAACTGAACTTTCAAATATATATATATAAAAAAAAACCAACATGGAACATAGTAAAGAATCTCATATGTTTGCCTATTGGCAAGAAGATTTTACTCAACTCGAGAGAACAAATAGTCCCAACTTGTTTCAGAAAAGGCAAAAAAAAAAAAGACAAAAAGTTCTATGAATATGGAAAAAACTCAGTTATTTTAAATGCCGCATATAGTATGATGGTGGAAATTAGAGCTAATTTTTGAATCATAACTCAAGAAAATAATTTTATTTTTTATTTTATATTTCTAAAGTTCCTATTTGTGCTATGAGTATTATTTGTTGTCATCAGGGTTTACATTCTCTCCAGATTCAAGTGTAACTCTGTGTATGTTCATGTAATTGGGTGGCTGTGAATCGGTAATGTTAAAGGTACCATTTGCATCATACTCCTTTTGACTTGTACATTACAGATGCCCAATTTACTGACATATTTGACATATGACAATAGATGGTGTAACTGAATATACACCGTTTAAAACTTCTGCTGTATGTTAAGTTAAAAAATGTTGGTCACTGTAAGACATTCAGTCAGACACACGACCATGAACGTATTTAAATAAGGCTTCTCAAATGTGCTGTATTCTAGTTGTGCATCATTAAATAGAAAAAAAAAATCAGGCAAAATCTAAGGAGGAGAATTGCGTACTATGGAGTCTGGTTCACCCTTGGGCATTATTTCCATATGCCTGAGGGTGCCACAGGCATCTGTTCAAAAAAAAAAAAGTTATATGCAAGTGTAAAAACGGTGGTAATGACCAGTCATCACACTGTTCAGGAAGGAGAGGATTCTGTTCCCGCAAGATGAGTTTTCTTTGTGAAATGTACAGAACAAACCAAGAAGATGCTGGCTGAAGCTGGTAAGAGTGTGTCATTAGCCACAGGAAAACGACTCCTCTTCTTACAGTCAGAGGAAATGGCCATTATTACAAAAGAAACATAAAAGGACAGACTACAATTTAGAAATAAGCTAAAGGATAAAGACCCTAATTTTTTCAGACATGTCCTCTGGTCTGATGAAATTATAACTGAAGTGGTTATAAAGGGGGAAGCTTGAAAGTTCGAGAATCCCCTCACAATGATGAAGCACAGCAGTGGCAGCTTCATGCTGAGTGGGCGTTTTGCTAAAAGAGGAACTGGTGCATTTTACCAAAGAGATGGTAAAATGCAGACCATTATGTGGAAATATTGAAGCAACATCTACAGACATCAGCTAGGAAGGTTAAAATGTGGATAAATTATGAATACAACTTTTTGGGGTGGTTGGGACTGTAACAAGTTAATTTTGATTAATTAATTACATAGATTAAAAAAAAAAAAAAAGATTAATCACAATTTATTACATTTTTTATTTTTATTTTTTTACATGCAAAAGTCCTGAGTGGGAACTTTTGTTGTGTGTTTCTACATATGGTTTTCTTTTAAAATGCATTTAATTTTTATTAATCAATTACAGACCCTGCAATTAACTTGATTAAAATTTTTAATCAAGTCCCACCACTAAATAAAAATACTGTAAGACATATAAATCATACATAGCATCTCTGCATTAGTTATTTAAAAAAAAAAATCTAATTTTTCAAAAACAAATGACCCCAGGATTAATTATGAAGACATGCTTAAAATGCAAATCATTATAATGAGAGAGAAGAATACACAAAAGAAGGTCAGTAGGAGCACAGATAACCCTTCTCTCACACACAGAGTCCAGTGGGTTTCCCCTGAATTGATGTTGCTGTATGCCTCTAATGAGTGGAGGGAATACACAAGATCTCACTGCTCCGAGCTACTCGCTTGGTCTTGTGTGTGTGTGTGCGTGTGTGTGCAAATCAGAAAATGTGTTATTTTCAGGATAAGTCTGACTCTGCTCACATCTATACATTTGCAGGAGCACATGAATTTGAATGAAGCCATGTGTCAAATTGCCAAATAATTTGAACAAAGGTTTAGCAATAACAGCCAAAAGGACTTTCAGAGATGGTTTATGGCTGATTTTTTTTCCAACCGTTACTTCTTTCCTGTACTCCTTCAATCTTTTTCTTATGTTTTTTTTGTTTTTGTTTCATAAAGATTGATCTTTCAGATGTAGCCTGAAGTCATCAGAGGGATTAGGAGAGAGGAATGAAGCATCTGAGCTCTGTCACATGTAAGTATCAGGTGATGCGTTTCCCAGTAGATCCATTAGGTCATTTTTCTGGCAGTGGTATAACACAATACGTTTGTGTTACCATCAGATTTCTGGGTCACGGCAAACTTTGTCGGTAAATACTTTTTTACTGAAGCAAAAAAATAAAAAAAATAAAAAAAATTAAGCAGTATATCTTGGAAAGAAACACTGTTTTAACAACAAAGAAAAAAAATGTTAAAGCACAAATGTTCTCATGTGCTATACAAATAAACTTGATTGACTGATCGATTGATTGACATGGTCTTGAAGTCAAATAAAATTTCAAATTATTCCGGCATAATAATTTTAAAGATTTTTCTTCAGTTTTTCTCATTCATCTTCAAGTCGGTATCAGCCAAAAAGCACCTTGTCTTTTGGCTGATTCTCTGCACAGAAGTTCACCAAAAAACCTTCACGAGTTGCTTCCAAACCACCAAAACTATTGGCCATCAGCAAAGTTTGTTCAACCAGTTTTTCTAAGGACTGTCTATGAAAGTTAGGGGCTTGTTTTGATGAACAGAAGCTTTGCGATCAGACTGACAAAGGAAACCTCCTCCCTCAGTTTCAGATTTCGATCAGGAATATGTTAATGACGATGCCTATTATCATACCAGGTCATAAGGTCGTGAAATGCTTGTGGGCTAATTCTTATAATCCTATCCACGTAACATAAAGTTCCTAGCAACCTTGTCCCTCTCCTATGTCCTACATTCCGTTTAGTAGATAAGTGTTTGTGCTTGAAAAAGTGTTTACTGATGCTGGTCGTAAGGATAGTGGAGGTCACCGGCATGAGTTGCCCTAAGTGCTCCTGCCTCTTCCTTTGCCCTCTGAACGCAGTCATTCTGCCAATAAATGCCATAAACCTTGAAGACAACCAAACGTGGGAACCTATTTTATCACCAGGCAGCTTGATCATAAACCTCTTGGCTGTAACCAGATCAGACACACCAAGACACTTCCACAGACACCTTCAACCCCTCCTTTCTCTCAGGAGACCAATATTCGCGCCGGGGGAGTGTAGATGTGTATTTCGGTGAGAGTGTAAGTGCATGTGTGTTCTAGATGAAGGTGGTCATAAAACGTCTGGATGGAGAGCCTTGTAAAACCTGGTCCAATCACCTGTCGACCATAACACGGGCAGAAAGGTGCAGGACAAAGGATGAGGCCTTCAACTCAATGTTTACCAAAATGCTCCTTTAATTCCAATTCTCCCTTCATAATAGCCTCTTCCCCTTTATTCTTCATCTGCATTTTTGTTGCTTTTTTTTTTGCTTAACTATGCAAAAATGAATCCCTTTATCCAGAAGAAATGCTGTTATACAATTTCCTTTCAAGGACATACATGATTTGTAAGTTACTTTGTGTAAAACTTGTAAACTGCATCACCCCTGCAATTCTGAGAAAAAGCAACAATTTCATCAATTTTGTGTATCTTTAGACACACCGTTTCTGATCATTAAATGACATCAGACAAATAAAGGGAAAATGCAATTTTGAATTATCAGGGAAAAGGGCTTTTCAAATCAACCCAGGCATACTGTACATGAAAAAGGAGTTGGCCTCTTATTGCATTGGCAGGACAAACTGCCCTTGAGTGTCTGTGATTATTGGCAGTGAGTCTTATGTTGCTGTGTTGGATTTTGGCCTATTGAATTGTTTTTGCAGGTTTCAGGTCTTGGCCAGCTTCAGGATTTAATCAATTTAAACCTTTGACTACATCATTACAACACCTTCCTTTGGTCTTTCTACTTTATTAGTTGTTATGAAGGGGACTTGCTAGTGTGCTGTGGATCACTGTACTGCTTCTAAACCCAGTACCATTTCACCTTTATGTCATGAACTGATGCTGCAGTTCAAGGATTTTCCGATAGAAAGCAGAATTCCTCATTTCATCAATCCTATCAAGTTTCCCAAGTGCCAAAGCAGCACAACAGCCCTAGATCATCACACTACCACCACCATGTAGCTTTGTTGTTTTGCAGACATGATAGTGAAAGATTTAATGCATATCTAGTCCATTAGCACCATAATAGATACAGATAAAAGTAAAGAAAATTATCCATTAATGAGGCAATTAAAACAAGCCAAAGCAGGAATGGATGACCTTTTTTCAGGTTTTTCTTGGCAATGAAAGAAGTAGAAGTGTTTTTAGAGGGAGTGGAAGGTCTGCATCAGAGTAGGATAATTTCTGATTAATCTATTGCATGGGATGAGGATGTGACATTGAGCAATACACCACCTGGTACTTGTTCCTGCTCAACCATGTTGACAAGTTCAAACAAAAACTTCTCAGTTAGACATCATGGATCTTTCCAGATACATCTCAATCTTTTAATAAGAATTTATTTGCATCTCTAAATCTGGCTCACGTGAAAACTACAATTTAAGAATGTGCCTGGTACTTTATGCGTCGGTGAAAGACAAATCCATCTGAAATCGAGTCAAATTTGCCTTAAACACAGACGAAAAATCTGGAAATGATAAAGTGTGTCAAATATAATAATGTGTAATTTCTGATTGCAAAACACAGAGTTGAACTATTTTATATTTGATTTATTTATGTTTTAAGCGTGGTCTCTTGTGGTTCCAGCTCTGCCAACACAAGCTTGAGCAATCTGTGCATTGCATAAGGAACTGTCAGTGAATTTTGTAATTCCCCAAAGGGCAGAGAGGGGAGAAAAGCTAGAAAGTTGTTTGAAATGAAAATCACCCTCCATCTAAGCACAAACCTAGACAGGGAAGTTTGGGTTCTTTCCATAAGCGATTTTAGGATTTGACCTTTAGTGTGCCCCGGCTCTTATTACCTAGCCGTCAGTGGCCCTAAGCCAGAACAATGGTTACACTGTGCCTAGTCCAGTTTTTAGCCCTTCCAGAATAAGACGACATTTTTGTCATAAGTACTCATGATCATCTACGATCTACAATCCACATGGATTGAAATGCAACACCTTGGCTTCGCCAGCATGTATCTCACAGATCAAGATGCCTGGACTCCTGAGCTGCACTCATTCCACCTGTCTTTGTGTCGTCATGCTGCTCATGTCTTTGTAGCAATGCTCAAAGGAGCCGCAAGCGAGGGAACAAATTGATGGACAGTTTCAGCCAACCAACGTGCCAATTGTCACTTGGCATTTGAGTCAAGGTTGGCTGGGTTTACTCACAACTGTCTGCGGTCAAAAGTTTAAAAACATAAACAACCCTTAATGGTAAAAAAAAAAAAAAAACGTGAAATGAATGAAATGCGTCCCTCTGTTGTTCGCGATCCAACTGTATTAGCTTGGAATCATGTGTTTGGGCTACAAATTAATTATGAAAACCTCCAGAGTGTGTAAAATTACAGAAGCATTTGCATGCTTAATTGGAAATGTTCACGTATGTCGCTCTGCTGTCGGAGAACCTTCATGCGTATTAAAAAATTAATTACAAACTACTTCTTGCTCGTGCTGAAAGGCAAACTGAAAGACAGACAAAAGCAAACTCTGCCTTCTCTAGCATGTGGGTTACACATTTCAACGAGGCTTTGGTGCCAAAACCTGACACAGGTTTTAGCTAAAGAACGCTCAGATAAACAACATGTGTCTGCCTCACATTGTTTATCCCAAGTGATTTCATATGGGGGTGTGAGTTAGCCACACACCCTACTGTAATGCCAGCACACAGCTCCGCAGCAGGCAAACATCTTTCTCTGCCAGTCAGAGGGAAGAAAAATACAGTCTCACACACACACAAAGCAAGCAGGGGGAGAGGGAAGACAAAGGAAGAGAGGGAGGGCTAGGGTGTGGAGGAAACATCATGGGGGAACGAAGGGGGAAATGAGCGGGAAAGCAGGGATGGAGAAAGCAAGATTGAATAGCGAGAGCCAAGGGAGGTGAAAACAGAAAGAAAGAAGGGAGGAGAGAAAGAAGGGTTGGAAAGCTCATGCAGTCATTTGATCAAGAGGAAACAACGTAAGGGGAGATGAAAAAAATAAAGTAATAAAAAGGAGAGCAGAAGGATTAGACAGTGAGACGAAAAACAAGTTCACTTGAATGAAAAGAGGAGCAGCTGGGGGTTTTCACGTTGCTTCAGAGAAAACCTGATCCCACATTTACATAATAATCCACAGCAGTTTTCTTTAGCCATACACGAATCAACAAATGGACATTATGGCCAAAGAAGACCAACATCCAACCAGTTGCAAAAAAAAAAAAAGTTTTAGATGATGCGAATACAACAGAGGAACCCACTTATGATCGGGACCTTAGCTTGCTTGGTTCTTAGCTTGATCTGCTGGTCAGAGACTCAGAAATCTTTTTTTTTTTTTTTTTCAGTCAGCAAATGCATCGTACCAAAGTGGTCAGGCAAACCACAACACTTCTGTGTGGACGGTGTTTTGTGGAAAGAAGACTGAAAGTTATTTTTGGGTATCGCTACTAGCAAGACTTTGATGAGTGCTGGGGATTTCATCATTAAACAGTTCTAGTCATCGTGCCCCTGGCTGGATGATAACCTGTAAATATGTTGGTGGTTTCTACAGAATGTGAGACAGTGAGAAAGAGCATGACTTACAGCAGATAACAGGATGGCTTAAAGGAGCATGGCAAAGTTGCTTGGCTTTAGCCTATTGAGGTTCAAATCCCGGTCCGTTAGGGAACATGCTACACTTAGAAATTTTGGCAGACTTTTGAAAATCTCAAAGATAAATTTAACTTAATAAATGTTTTAATAAATGTTTTCCAACCCTGGTCCTCAAGGCTCACTGCCCTCGATGTCTTAGGTGATTCCTTCTTTCAGCACACCAGAGTTAAAATGATGGAGATTAACAGGCTTTGCTGAACTGCAATCAACAGGTCAGTTAAAGCAGGGAAATGTCTAAAACATGCAGGGTAGTGTGCCTTGATGACCAGGGTTCGGAAACACTGAGCTAAAGTGCTAATTGCATTAACAGCTAATTCTCTTTTCCTTCATTTTGATGTTGCTTCTGCTACCACTTTCATTAATTAATGATCATTCATGGCAGGATGGCTAAAATAAAATTCAGTTATTTGTAGTTCTTAAAGAAGAAGCTCAGAGCTTTGCAAAACCTGCAATTGACATCTCAGATAGGCATAAGGCATGACTTTTAAAGGCGTTAAGGTATGTGTTGGTGAAGTTATGCTAATACAAACTACAACCGCCCAACCGTCTAACAAAGAGACGCCGAAGGAAGCAATCGTGTTTACACAGGAGTCGGTGGGAGGTCATGAATTATGCATGCCATATGGAGGACTGTGGCTATACACCATATGTATGTGTGCATGTTAGCAGTCCCCAAATCAAGGAAATGCTTTGTGTGTCCATCTTAGGGGAGCACTGTGACCCCACCCTCTTCCCTCCTATCCCGCATCAACCCCAACCAACCCAGGCTGTAAGTCTCAAATAGCTGTAAGAGAGAAAATAAAAGAAGGAGCCTTAAGAGAGATACAAAGGGAAAGAGATAGAGAGAAGCTGCTGGTAAACACATCCATTTTCAGCTCGTGGTGAGGTAATGCTGCCAAAGATACCACAATCGACTCACAAGTACACACTCAGGCACAAAAACACCAAGTTCTGCAGCTCCGCAGCCCTCGTGTTTGGCACAAGATCGTAGCCCCACCCCAACCCCTAAAGTGACTGCATACAGAGAGAGACAGGGAAAGAGAGGAGAGGGAGTGAGAGAGAGAAAAAGAGAGAGAGGGAAAGAGAGGAGAGGGAGTGAGAGAGAGAAAAAGAGAGAGAGGGAAAGAGAGTCCGGCTCACATGGGAGGGAAGTTGAGATTGTGGAACCAGAATCAAAACAATAACACCCTCGTCCGCAGATGCTTTACAGCTCATGTGACCAAATCCACCGATTGTTTACAGCAGGGACGAGAGTGAAGCTGGGGTGGGGAGAGCCGGAGGTGATGGAGTTTATAATCAGGACAAACTGCTGCTCCTTTGTGGATGTCACCAGTTCCCCCCCTTGACAGTGCAGCCACAGTGAGCGTCGGAGGGAACAACAGGAGATGGTCTGAACAACCACTCCATTTAGGAGAACAAGGGGGGCAATAATGCCAGCTGTTCTCTGAATTCCACTAAATGTTGCCCCTCTTACTACCACGTACACACAGACATTCATAGTCCACCGCAGAGCTAGAAATACCACTGGCTGTTTACCTACTGACATGCTGTTATGCAATGCAACAAGAGGCGTCCTAAAATAGTAAATATGAGGTAAAACTAAGCTTTGCTTTAATGGCTTGTGTGTACATCAATGATGCTGTTCTTGTCTGCAGAAATCTGTAGACTGCAGCTAACCCACAGGTGAGACTAGCGGTAAATGTCTTTGAAGAACAAAGGAGGGGGAATGACAAAGAGAAAGCGAGATGGTGTAAAAGAAAAAGGTGAAAGAATATTGCTTAAAACCTCAACAAAAGACACATGCAACGATTTAAGCATGCTTTTTGGAAGGTTGGTTATTTGGTGTGATTAGGCAGCAGAGCTCTTTAATTTAAATCTTTGCAAGACAGGAGCAAGATGGGTACTAGGTTTACTCGTATCAAGGTATGCCAATTTTTTCACACCATTAACCTACAATTTCAGGTCCATTTAAAAAGATGCCAAGGAAAGTACTGGAGTAACCTGAGTTTTTCCAAGCTGTACGAAGAATAGAGGAACTCAGTGCTGCCCCTTCCTCACTTGTTTCTTCCCACCCTTGCTTACAATTATTTCACTATTTTTAGTAATGACAGCCATGGTTTGAAAATATCCATGGGTGCACCCATTTAACTGATTGTTAACAAGTCATCCAGTCCAGTAGCAGCAATTTCCTAAAGTTAAATCCAAGTATTAGAATAAGGTGCAAATGGGAATTAAGTCACTTTGGTAGTTGATGATAGACTGGGTGTCGTGTGTACTTCAGAAACTGCTCATGTATTGGGATTTTGACACACTATCAAGTCTTTGGTTTACAGAGAACGGGACAATATCCAATAAGCAGCAGTTACATGTTGATGTCTGTGACCACAGGGGAATAGGTCGATTGGTTTGAGATGACGGAAAGACAACAGCTGCTTAAATAACCACTTGACAAGGGGATGCTGTACTCAATTTCTGAATGCTGTTCAGCCTAGAAGCTGGTCTACAACAGCAAAAGTCTACAGTGGGTTGCCACTCTGAGCTAAGCACTAGAAACTAAAGCTATGAGCCACACATGTTCATTACAGCATCAAATTGGAAAGATATTGCCTGGACTGATAAATCCCCATTTCAGGTGCAAAAATTCAGATTAGGGTTAGTGCTGACGGTAGAGGTGCAAAGAGAGAGGGAGGACACACTTAAGGGATCTAGTATCGATTTAAGTTTCAGTAAATGCCACACCCCACTTAAGAGTTTTGACAGACCATGTTTATTCTTTAAATCCATAGTGGCTACTGTTTCAGCAGAATAACGCTCCAACATCATAAAGCTTCAATCAACTAAAACCAGCTTTCCAAAGCTAATGATGTATTCAGTGTCCCCAGAGGTTTTCAGTCACCAAATGTCAATTCAACAAAGCAACTTTGGGATGTGATGGAATGGGATGTTTGCATCATGATATTGCAGCTTACCAATCAGCAGAAGCTGTTATGCTATTGTGCTAATATGGATCAAATTCACTTTGTTGTATCTATGCTATGACAAATTGAAATGGTCCCAAAGCTAAATGGATGTCCAAACTGGTACTAGCAAGAAACATCTAATAAAGTTACGATAAGTGGAAAGCTCCACTTCTCACTTTAATTTAGGGTATATTTTTTTAATTTGGAGCAATAATTGGGGCTATTCTGTAATAAGCAGAAGAAATTTTAATTTTAAAAAGTTAGATCTCGTTTTACATTTTGTCCAATTGCAGTGATATTTTAACCTTGATATTTTCACTCGTACTGGCTCATGTCTAATTGCAACTGTCGTGATCTTTTAATGAAAGTACAAAGAAAAACTAACGAAGTTATGGAGGGAGTGCTGGCATATGGACCCAAACTTCTGGGATGAACAGATGAATCAAATTATCTAAATGGAATTAGAGCCAGTACAAACTAATGTAATCTGATAACCTTTCCAGGCAAAGGTCTACTTTCAGAAAACATATCATACGCAAAAGCTCTAGTCTCTGTTTCTCCACATCAGTGAAGCGAAACCCAGCAGATGATGGATTAGTTTGGCTGTTCTTTTTCATTTACAATTCTGGTCTGTCGCCTACTTATAGCTTTGGATCTTCTTGGGAACACCAAAGACATTATTGGATTAAGAAGTGAAAGGATGTTCCACTGTCGTCCTCTTTGGAAACAATTTATGTAGAGCTCTTTAAACTCTTTAAATGTCAAGACAAACCAACTTTGTGAACTGTAGCTATGTCTCCTAATAGCAGATGGTCTTTTTTTTAATGTCAAAAACATTTCAGGAACAGGTTGACAATATGTGCATTCTTTTTGGTCGCACGAATGTGTGCCACACAGTGAAATTAAAGGATTCAGGGTTGCCATGTTTGCAAAAACAGATCCTTTTTGAGGGTGGAATTGCATGCACGAGTGCTAAACGCATTACAGCTTCTCCCACGGTGCAAGTATCGCTCCCACATCTGTTAGGCCAGAAGGTGCTTTCATACCACATATGGAAATTAAAGCGGTAGACATCATTGACGTGATTCATCGTGGAAGTTAAAATTACATGAAAGTACATGGCTAATGCTTCTAATTTGCTAAACATCTTAAGATGTTTTTGTTTTTCTTGACTTAAACCAGTGTAAGAATATGTGATTTTTATCCAGGAAATGGTCATTTATTCTTAAAATCTCACGCATAATTCAGTAAGGCTTTATTTGTGCAGCATTTTTTTTTATATATATAAACAGTGCTTCATAATGTTCATAATGTTAATCATCCCCAATAATTTGTTATAAATCCAGCCCTTCTGCAGGGGTAGCTATTAATTGGTTACATTTGAGAAGAATGTCACCATGTCTTTGCCCCAAGCCAAAGATTTGTCTAGTTTGGTAAACTAACACACATACTGAATATATAGAAGGTGTGGTATCATTATATTTGCAAACCTCAGGCTGTCAATTTCAGACCTCAGTCTGTGTTTTACAAGTATGCATACCATTTACTGACATTTTTTTTAAACAAGACAGACAAAATGTAAGCCTGAAAGACCACTTTGGAGTACTCCAGCAATAATTAATGTTGTCTGCTGATTTAATTGCCTACCTTAGAGCAGCATCTTAATTTATTATAAAACAGAAATCCGTTGAAGGATGCCGCTCCATCTCCTCATTAGTGCTTCTGTTTGGTCACAACGTGAGACACTTGACACGGCCATCAATCGGTACCACCTTGTACACGCCATAGACGACCATACTGCACACCCATCAATGAAATCAATTGGAGCTTTCCTCCTCATGCAGAACTCCGGGGCATCAGTCCATTAAACCAGGGTACTATAGATTAGTTCAACGCAACAGAAAACCAACTGACCCAACTCTCACATAAAACACAGGCCTCATGCATTTTTGATAAGTGTGAAAAAGCTGAACTTTAGAGACTAAAAATAATACTGTCCAGATGATTTGCATATTTATGCATTTGACAATGACAATTTATTTGGTTCATCTGCATATATATATATATTTTTTTACAACATTAAGATTTTTGTTCACAGCTTTAAACTGAATGATGGGTATTTTGAATGGCACCAGTTTCCCTTTAATATTCAGAGATATGCAGAAACATTTACCAGGGCGAGGAATTGGATGATTTTAAATACATCCCCCATATTGCTGATCAGTCAATCAAAAAACTAAAATAATCAGTAAACATGCCGTACCTAACCATCCAGATAGTCTAATTTATCTGTCATAAAACATGTTGATCAAGGAAATGTTGGAAGTCTCACAGTTGAGGTGCGACTCTACTAACGCTTCAGATAATAGACACATTGACTGTATTTTACAGTTCTACATAATAACCACAACACACCTATTATTTGCTGTGAAACACTAAAGTTGAAATTTAAAATGTGAACTCTATTCTATCATTTTTATATTCATTTTGAAACAATACAGTAATTTCCATCTAGCGTTAAAGTATTTTTGAATTTCAACATGAATGGCAGGAAATCAAAGTTCTTTCCTTTCAAAATTGCACACAGTAACTCTTAAATTTGAATGGATCTGGGGGAAAAAAAAACATTTTCTTTGTTAAAATTTTAATTTATCCAAGTGTTGGCAGGTCAGGGCTTCACAAAATCTAAGATTGTTGCATCTCTAATTTAGCAGATAAGTTCTGCCAGCAGTTAGGTTAAAGAAAATGAAATAAGGAAGAGACCAAATATCCATTACTTGCACATGCTAAGGTTCACGGCTTTAGAAAAAGATCACGGTGACATTGGCCACTGATCTGTGGATTAACCTCTCTGATTTACTTTAATAGATATTCAGGCTCTTTAATTAATTAAGTGCCATTTGCATATAGATTTAAACTCAGTCTACCAATAGAATAATTGCTGGTTCAAATCTTGGGGAGCCTGGAGAAGGAGACGAGGATCAGCACCATGTTGAACAACGAGAGGTTTGCCTTTGTTGAATCAGTGCGTCAGAAATCAAATGTTAATTTAATAGAAGGAAGGGAGATATCAATCTGTGCAAATTTCCTCTTGTATTTCAAAATTCAGATTAAAATTCAGATTCACTTACGTTTCCTCCTCATCACTATTTGACTGGACTGACAGGTTGAGATGAAACGGCTCCTTTTCCCAAAATTACAGCAGGAGAAAACAAACTCAGAGGTGAGTTATTTTGATCAGTTTTTAGTTTGAAAAAGATTTCATAAGAACTCCCGGCACCTTTAAAAATTGGCCAGATTACAGGACGGGATGGCAAAAACATATGGTTGTATCCCCTCTTTGTTTAAAAAAAAAAAAAAAAAGTGAGGGAGCACTTAGTAAACTGTTTAGGATCCTATAGATGAATTATTTCACTCAAAAAACAGTGAAAACGAAAAAGGTATGAGGCATTGCGTTGTGCAGTTGAGCAAAGCCACAACGGCAGTTATTACCAATCTAATTAAAGATTCAGATGTCATGCGAGATTTTTTAAATCACACAAGCCAGAGACTGGACCCAAAGTGGTCACCATGGCTGTTACAGGCTAATCCAAACTAAGTAGGAATCCATCTGACCCACCTTTCGTTTGTCTTTACAAGCTCTTTAGTCACAGCTGGTCATAGTTTAAAGTTTTACTTGCTACTTTCAAAACAAAAATGTATTTAAAAAGATTAGCAGCGCCTAAGATTTAAGAGAAAGAAATTGCACAGCCTTCACGCCACAATATAGTTTCATGTTTCTCAAGCAAGTTTTGCTGTTTGCTTGGATTTAAGAAAACATTACAATGAAAGGTCCTCAGAAAACACTGCCTCCTGAAGTCCCCATGACAAATTACATAACATTTGGAATGTAGGAAGCCATTATGGCTCCAAAGTAGGAACCCTCCATTACACAGGTTGAGCAATGCTTATTTCACAGCATATAACTGCAAGCACTATTTTTCGCTGCTATTTTTACAGTAAATGTGAATAACTAAGCTCATCAAACTATTTGACTCGGCATATGCCGAGTGAAAAAAAACAAAAAAACATCTACATTTGCTCCGACGAGAAAAGGCTGAAATTAGCGACACAGAGAATCAGTGGGAAACCGAGAGATCACAGGAGCTGTCGTCTCAGATGGTAGTCTCATGGTTTCTCAAATCTACTTGCATCCAAACCAGAAAGACTGTTTTCTTTGGCAACCGCTGAGACGCTCTCTCACTCTGTCCTTCACTTAACGCCGTTACTCACTCACTCACTCACTCACTCACCCGCTCTCCAGAGAATCAACTCTGCTCTCTTCTTTCACATGGACCTATTCACTCCTCCTTTCGTTTATTTCGAAACTCAGACCGCAAACGCCAACAGGGAGTTATACAAGCGGTCCAAAAGCTAGGAAATGGCCACAGAGACGAGCAAAACCACGAGCAGAACGAAAAACAAGCGGATTACTGGACAAGCCACTTTATCAAAAGATAAACAATAATTTGAAAGTCCCTCTAGGCTCCTGTTTTGTGATTGGCGTTCCTCCATGTCTGAGTTGGCTGCTGCACTGTACTCGGAGAGCGAAGCACATGGTTGGCTCGGCCCACTGAACTGGCTGATCTGAAAACACACTGATGAACAATAAAAACGAAGCTAACAAATTGTTTTGCAGTGGCATCAAATCTGGCTTTAAAGTCAAACTCCCGCCCGGTCCCACCAGACTCCATGTTTTTCACTTACGGCTATGAGAAAGCCATACTATGAGGCAAGTGGGATTATTTGACAAATAAAAAAATAAAATAAAAAAATCACAGAGAGGCCAAGGAACGGAGCCAAATGCGAGTAACTCAAGTTCATAATAGAAAGGGAGGCCTGGCTGCTGAGTCTGAGGATCTGGACCCTTAGAGCTGTTGTTTTGGTGTTTTGCAGTAATAAGCAAAGCATGCTCCTGATTTCCCCTTAACCAGTGCTGCAGTTCACTTCCCCTCACAGCAATTTGGCTCCAGAATGTTATTTATCAAAAGGCGAGCCATTCATTTCTACCAGTCTACCTCAACCAGCTCTCGCTAAATTGCTTCCTGCAAGGAAAAAACACACACACTCGCTCTTAGAGCAGGCCTATAGCAGCTGGCTCAGAGTACAAACCAAAACTGTAGACAAACATCTTTAATAGAGACACAACTGCTCAAAATTAAACTGTGTTAAGTTATAACCTGATGAAGCATTTTTTTTATTGTTCTAGGGACCAGAATGAGTTTTCTGATACTCTTGATCCTTCTTCAGATTACATCATGATATATGCCTTACTGCCTGGTAGATAAGCTTGTGATTTGGGAGGCTTTCAGGGTTTGTCCTTGTCTTAACTGCAGTTCTTCATAACTTTGTGGTCAGGAGAAACTCCTGCTTCCCTCCAGCATCAGGTCAGAACTGAAAATCTGTCGCAGGTGTGTGGAGGATGAGGGCCATGGATCTTAATCTTGAGGTAATAATACCGCAGTGTGCTGAAGAGGTCACTTTATGGACATCAATGAAAAAAAGCTCAGGTTGCAGTCCGCACAAACATGAGGCAACAATGAACTTTTTCAGTGTTCTTCAGTGTACAGGCATATTTCAGGAATTGGGCTAAAATGTATTTTAACTTAAGTCTGATTTTGTAGTGGCTTTGATTTAGCAGAATATGCTGATGAACTTTGAGTGTCTGGTTTTAAAGTCTCCAAGAAACGCAAAAAAAACATGTTAAAGGGGTGGTATTATGTATGTTCCTGGCACAGTGTCATTAGGGCATAATTAAGTTAATTTTATATATATAAGATTACTTAAAATAATTTTGACTTTGCAATTTGATGCCTTGAAATTATTCTCAGTCTCTTTAAGAAACTCCTGCTCTTTCCGACGCTCCGCCTTCAGCATGTCATCACAACAATGCCTCTGATTATGACATTTTCAACCATTCTTAGGAGTGTTGTGCTGAGAAGTAGCTGGTATGATGAGCTCTCCAAGGAGAAGCTTTATGGAAATAGACACTGCTTTGTGAGAGCCTGGGTTTAGGTGCCCCTGAATGGTTGCCAAGGGAGATGTAAGGATTTCTTAAAACATGCATGAAAGAATCAAAGCAACACTCCAGGTATGTTTTTGATGAGGGGATAACACTATAAAATGATGTAAAGCTCAAAAATGTTGATTCTACATAATACTCTCAACCCCCTTTAAGCCTACAGAGTAGAAATTTGACGTCTGTAAACAGAAAAAAAACAAGATGTTTCTGAACCTACATTTTTAACCCAAAAGCATGTTGGCGTTTCATATCTCCTTCTGTAATGATAATCCAATAACTGCTAAACAGCAACATCTATTTTTATGAGAAAAATGGGAACTTAGTTTTGAGACTTTGCCACACCAATAAGTTGCGACTTCTCTCCACATTTATAATGAGAATAGCTGTTGGTGTGGACTGATTGTGCCATAAGCCACGCTGAAATGCGTTTTTGTTGTTGGTCTCATTTTAATGACCAATGTTAGGGCTGTTCATAAAGTGCTTGTCTCTGGGAGGACAAGGAAAATGGCTTTTACTTGTTGAAGCTGTGAAATAATCAATACGCCATCTTACTTTGACTATGTGAGTAATCATAATATCACAGCCAATATGCAACGAGGGAATCATGGCTGGACAGGTGCACAAGTTCTGTCCAATCCATACAGGAGATTAAATTTAAAACCAGACTTATCCTCTAAATGGACAGCAAGGCAGGGCAAAAAAATCAATAAGCAAATATCAAATCTGGACCTTGGAAAGTAGTGATGAAGCTGCAGATGTTCCTGTTCTTTTCTGGAAGTTGTGATCAATCATAGTCCTCCAACACCAAGTAACCAGAGGGGATGTTCAATAACAGTGTTGAGCATTTAGATTGCAGAAAAGGGATTAGATTTTCCATTTAATAAAGGAGCGTTGCTTCCTCGTATGATGTTAACAGCCATCAATGTTTCAACGAATTAGCTTTGCTTGCAGACCCTATAGACAACCTAACAGATTCTATGTGCAGAAACGCAGTGAGTGAATGAATTAATGCAACATCACATCCTAATGGTTTACAGTTGTAAATGGTAATGTGGTACATATTACAACATGGGATCGGATGTTACATGTTGCAAATTTAAGACAGAAGACAAAAGAGATTGACATATTCATTTACAAATTTTAGATATACTCAATCAGATGAGAACATGTTGAGTATAATGAACCTCTAGTGTTTGCGTTGTGGAGGGAGGAAGACATTCAAGGGGGCAAAGGATGAAGTTTATATGGTCAGGTAAAGCTTACAGCATTCAGTGCATCTTGAAATCCCTTTAAAGTGCAGGGAACTCTCGGGACGATAATGTCTAGATAGTAAATATGTCTAGTTTTCACATTTTGTCACATCCATGTTTGCCATCTCTTCTTCTAACTACATGCTGGTACTGACGTGTCTCATAGTGATGGTGAAAATCTGAAAAGTGTGTTGTGCATTCAGTCTCACTTTCACTACAGTCCCAAAAAAGTTTATTTAGTTACATAATTTCATTATCTCTGAAAAGCATCTCTGTCCTTGTTGAAGGACAGCAAGGACCACCATGTTTCAAAGAGGATGGTACATCCAGAGTTTTGCTTGTAGATCAAAACATTTTTTTTAAAAAAAATCTCTTTTCCTTGTACTTGCTTTAGCACATAAACTCTCAAAGATTCATTTTGTGGTTTGTCGTTGTAAATGTGACAACATTTGACAAAGTTCAAAGGGTATGAATACGTTTTCAAGAATAGCTGCTGCTGTAAATTTGGCTTTGTGCAGCCCAGAATCTTTCAAGACAGGGCTATAATTTTGCTTTGGATAACTTTGGTTGGCAATTAATCATCTAAAGACGCTGACGCTACTTGTGTGAAAGAACATGTGGGATGGGATAAAATATGTAAGTGTAATGGCAGGAGAAATGGACACCTGCCAAATTAAATCAGACTCTGCGTGCTGCCAAAACGGCTTCAAGGATACGACGAGAAATGGAACGTCATCCAGCATAAACTGTGTCCTACTTGTCAGATGACATATCAGTGTCATAAACTCTCCATGAACTCTGCATTGGAACATGAGCCAAAGTCCCTCTGGGAGCCACGCAGACAGTCAGTTCCTCAGATTTGGTATGCGCTTGAACGCATTTATTCTCAGAGGGTCTTACCTGGCATGTGGGACGTCGATGCTGGACGAGACCACTTTGCGTTTCTGCTCTAGGAGGGACACGGATCGGGCGTCGGGATCCCGGCTAACTCGCTTCCCGTCCACAGGCCTCTGCTCTTCCACTGCCTCTGGGCTCCAGCAGCCGCTCTCCAACTTGTGACCATCTGAAACCCCGTTGCTGGAGCTCTGCTGTCAGGGGGGCGAACAGAGGAACAAGTCACTCCCTGCACCGAAACAAAAACATCTCGCCACAACTCCGAGGAAGGAATGTTGTAAACATGAGAAATGCACAGTTCAACGCCATTCGAAAATGAGTGGAGCAGCTTTGCAGCAGGTAGAGTAGTCCTAAATGTAACTTTGTAGTTGTATTTAATTGTATTACAAGAATATTACACAATTATGGGGAAGCTTTAGGATATAAAACAATGGGGGGGATTTTAAGCCAGAACCAGATGAAGAGGTAGGTTTTGGCTTTGTCTGAACTTGTAATCTAAATACTGACAATAATTCCATATTTACATTTCAAATGAAGGAGTGTGGTTTTAGAACAATTTCCAGGATCCTGAACCTTAAACGGCTGTTCCAAAACATATTGGAGAAACTTAAAAAAAAATGTGCAGTGGTCAGTTATAAACAAAGCTCTTTTTCCTGCAGACGTTTTGGCGTTTGGAAGTTTTCCTCAAAGAAAATGTCCTATTCAAAAAAGCTTTTTTCTTTTTTAAAAAAAATGGAAAGCAAAGTTAGATTATAAAGTATGAAAAAAAAAAATGAAACATTTCATTTAGGTCACGTCTAGAGGTATGTGCTTTTAAATATTTTACTATTCTTACATCACAAGGTTACGGTTTTCAATAAGTTCAACACAAAGCCAAAGAAGATGAAAACCGCAAACTCAAACTCTTAAATACTTAGAAAACTCTTAAATACTGGACATTATTCAATATATTCACTATATTTTTGTATGTCCTCCCACATACTGCTACAAATAATCTTATGTCAAAAAGGTCCAAGTACACAAAGAAAAACTTGGCACAATATATATAACTACAGCAAAAAAAAATGTAACAGTAAAGTCTCAAGTTTTATAAGACACATCCTTGGGTTTCCAGCAGCTTTACATGAACAGTAATGCAAAATAGGTTTAAGAAAAACAAATGTTCAAGGAGTCATGATAATAGAGTGTGACTGAGTAATAATGTTGATAAAATACAAAAGCGTATTAAAAGTTAAATTTCCTTTATTTGAAAGAATAAACAGACGCCAGCAATAGCACGCTAACTTAACGACAATTCATGTTATTAATGTAATCTATGTCATTTTTTAGAATGACTTTGGAAAATCGAACCAATTAATGTAGAAGCAGCTTTCAAGTAAACCGTTATTTTGAAGAATATCATGGATTTTTGCTGTTCTGCTTCTAATAGTAACAACACATGCAGTTCAAGCTGATATTTTTAATGGTTTGTAATCTGGTTAAATGTTAGAAGTATTTGGCCTCTAGTCATGCAGATTAACAGATTTGCTAGTGAAATAAGGTAAACTTAATAAGAATAGTTGTGGTTGTTTAGTCCCTATAATGGCTGTCCATGCTTAACATCACTGGAAATATGCAAGTGAGAGAAAGATGCAGTTCTGAGACCATAACTTGATCTAGAACTGAGACGCTTAACCACTGTTTCTTGTTAAAGAAGTATGTTTATCAGACATCTTTCAGCTTCATATTTAAATTTGTCATGCGACTTTAAATCATCGCAGTTTCAAAAAAAAACAAAAAACAAAAAAAAAACAGTCCCCACAAACTGGAACTGAAAACCACATAATAAAAATGATGAAGTTGGCTGAGAATAATGCCACCAAACAAGCTTCTTAAATATAATAATCACTGACAAAAAACAGCTGCATGAATTAACATGTCCTTTTGCACAGTGTAGTATTCTGTAGTAAACGTTACTCCTTCTTACGCTAACATCAGCATTTCTTCACAAAAGCAAAACAGAATACGCCACAATCTGTCATAAACATGCAAAATTCCAGACTTGCATCTAACCTCGTCTGACATTTATTTTTTTATGTCTTCCATCGCCGTCTGCATCTGTTTTATGTTAGCTCTGCAACATATACAGAAAGCCCAGTTTGACCTTTACATGTTGTGGTCGTGACAGTGACAGCTTTTTTAATAAAAGTAATTAGATCATGTCATACATTTTTACATTTGTGGGGAGGATTCAATACAGCCAAACCAAGATTATTCTACAGAAGCTCATTATGTTGTCAGAATCCCCTACTGGTATACATCTATTCCTCCTAATGGGGTGAAATTGACCCAGAAGTATCTCAGCAGGGGTCATGATATGAGCTGGGTGGATTCTCCGAACTATTAAGGAAGGAAGCTTTCATGCTTCCTCAATCTCTCCTAAAACACAAGGAACAGTGGACTTTCTTTTAGTTCTTTACAACAGTGTTTACAATGCCTTTCTTATGGTCTTTGTAATTGGAATTAGTTTAAATAAACAGAGCTGATTAGGAAAACTATAGACATGAAAAAAAGAAAGGATGCCATTCAATTCTTGGGGTAAATTAAATTTTTATATCTCTAAGGCTGAAAACTGGTAAATAGCAAATCTCTTCAAATCACAGACAACCTAAATAAATCCAAAATAAATCCTAATCAAAGTGGAAGGCACACTACCATATAGTATGGATATAGTGAATATAACAGCACATTATGGCTATTTATTGGAGTTTAAAGAATACCGTTTGTTTTGTTGACCTTATTCAACAGAAATATAAAGAATGTACATGATGCATCTTATTGGAAACGCAGAATAAGAATGGAGTCTAATTTAACTAAAAAGGTTCTCTAGAAATAGATCTGGTTGGGTCAGTTGTCATACCTACAGGGCAAACAGAGGTGTTGTTTGTGAGCATAATGTCTTTATCTTTCCCATCCAACCAGTAGATATGCAGCATTAGCTTGACTCAAGTTTTGAAAGCGAAACGAAATGTAATAAAGAACGATAACTTTGGATCAACATATAGAGATCAAGTGGCGTACCTTTGTAAATAACATTGAAGAGTTGTATTACTGTGGGAAAGTTAAACTCTCACGAGTAAAACACAGATTGATTGTGTTCAGAAAGGTGGGACTTTTATGACCCGGCTCGCTACAGTTAACTTCCCAGGTAGAGTGCCGGTCTAATAGGTCTCCAAGCTATTGCTTTCAGACCACATTTCTTCTTACCTCTGGACAAAGCCCTGACTCGCATTAAAGCTGGAGTCTTTGCTATTACTGATTTCTTCTTGGATAGCCATTATGTCCAGTGCTCTAGTTTGATTGTCCATTCTTAATGCCTCAATCTCTGAAATGTTTTAGCTGCATTCTTAGCTGCATTTTGCTCAGTTTCTATTAGGGCTGCACAGTCTTAGAAAATCTCACAGTGGTGATAATAATGGTAAAAAAAATAATATCTACATCAGTTGCAATATGTGTCTATTTTCTTCTCTCCTGTTATTTTCGTCTCTGCTTCTATCAGTCTGCGTGAGTATCTGTTGCCATGAGACTTTGACCGAAAGGTTAAATGTTACACTAATTTGTAAAATGTAAGTTCATAACACTTCGAATACATTAGCCAACACAGAACATTACAGTCCACGGTGGTCAGAGACTCATTGGAGAAGAATGGCATTTCTTTCACCATTTTCATTGAGTCTGATTCATTTCCAAACAAGATCAATGAGGAAAACTGAAAAAGAGACAAAATATCAATTTGGTATGGAGTATTTGAAAAACTGACTGAAGTAAGACACTTTTACTCACCAGAAGAACAACAATATTAATCACAGAAAAACTCAGAAAAACTCAATTTGTCCCATCACATGCTGCAGATGCATCCTTTGGAAGAAAAGTTTGTGATAAAAAACAAAAAAAAACAATCGTTGTTGCTTACATTGATGGAGAAATGTAAACGACAACAACAACAACAAAATCCCTGAATCTCAGAATGAATTCACACACCACCACACCTCTGTAGCTCTCCATCTTCCTGCCTGGAGGCCTGTTGAAACAATCAGAGTAAAGGCCAAAACATAAGCAGACTGACTCACACAGCTGACAATGGTGCATTGAGGAGTATTTCAGGTTCGTGTGTGTTCATGGGTAATCTGGATTGTTGCCGAAAAGATCAACTACATGACTAGACATGAATGAGACTTTTTAGGCAACAGATCATTTATCTAAAGACTAGAGTCTTTCACACAAAGCCAGTTTAGGTTGGACAACTTCTTTTGCCTTAATCAATGAAACAAAAATTTGAAAACTGGCTTTTTTTAAAATATCTTTTCAGACCTTCGTAAAAACAAAACAAAACAAAACAAAAAAATTCCGAGGGACAACAGTGACACAAAAGGTCAGAGCGGTGTGTGTTTGTGGACACAGAGATGTTTGTTTGTGGAGCTAACAGCATACAGAGATGTAAGGATATTAAATTCAGGTAACGCAGGTGATGTTTTTCCACACCGAAGATGGAAAATTTCACACCAAACTGTTAAAAATTGACTTGTTGACCCCCGCTTCTCTCAACACGTTTCGGATCACGCCATCATCTTTCGTAAGCAAGCCCTGTGATCTGAGCTTTACTATCAAGGCTCTGCTATTTTGTATCGGTGCCTATAGCCTGAAAGCTAGTTGAAGTGATGCTCGAGAGATGAATTTGCTCCTACAGTCGAATTTCTGTGAAGCACATAATACTGCACTCCTACAGTTTTTCTGGGTCCTCTTTGGAAATTCAAGCTACTGAGGTGACACATTTCAAATCATGATCAAAGTAAGACAGTCCTCCTCTTCCTTGCTCTCATGTTTCTCCAGCCCTCCTCTACAGCTTCTTTTGGACTTGATATCTTATTCAAGGTAAGACTGAGTCTAGCAGCAAAACAACCTAGTCAGCAACATATATATACTTATAAAAAAAGATTCAAATATCTGTGCTTCAAAGAAAGTTAAAGAAGCATCCAGAGGAACCGTGAAAGGCTGGCACTGGTGAGCATTTATTGTTTTTGTAGGTTGAGCTGTTTAAAAGTAAAATATTTATTTGTTGGAATTTACAAGGCAGTATGATTTTTCTTAAATGAATTTGTATTTTAGACATTCTTAGCAAATGCGTACTGGAGATTGTTTAATAAGTGTATTACAAACAACAGCTACTTGAACTTAAGGTGCAAGGCTGAGCACATTCAGAAAGTACAGTAAGTTTCTCACCTTATGACTCCAGTGAGAAATTTAAAAAGATTGTACTTTTTTTTTTTAGATCAGCCACATGCCTGTATTTATAACTGTCTTCAAGTGGATGACATTCAACACAACTGTCTGGGACAGTTTAGGCCTCCCCAGCAAGTTTGTCCCAAAATCAAGACCACAAGACGCTAAAAGAAATCTCTGAAAATCCTCAAACGTCATCATGGGGCTTACAGCAGGTTCTTGCTAATGTTTATATTAAAGTGCATGTCAATAAAATCTGGCCAGGCCAGCTCACCTTCATAGATAAAAATGAAAATCAGAAAAAGCTCTCTGTGATGGATTTAGCTCTACCCATCACCACGAAAACTACATCTAATATGCAAGTAATAACAGAGTTTTATCAGATAATTGTGATGCATAATAAATGTGAAAAAAAAATGTACTCATTCACACCCACATTTGTTCACACTGGTTTTCATCCTGATGTTGTTCAACCAACCAATTAAGACAGCCGGCGCTGGAATGCCTGGGACCTCAGCGTCAGAACAAAAGAGTCACTCAGCCTCTGTCAACAATCGTTGACTCCTGCGCTGGCGGACGCTTAACACAAAATCAAGCTGGTCTTTTTTTTTTTTTACTGAGCATCAAGAAAAATCGTTGTTGCTTGAGGTACAAAACATACTTTTGCAAGTAAACGAGTCAACAAGTGGCACCCAGTTTACCCACCAGCCCCCCTAAAAAAAAAAAAAAAAAAAAAAAAAAAAGAGGGGGCATTCATTTGCAGGACTGGGCTTGGTGCCAAGCATCCAGATTCTTTGGGGCATGCCACCCGTTGCCAACCTGAGGGTGCCTGCTTTATTGGCTGTGCAGCTGCTTCTGCTCAAACGAGGCTGCAAGCTCTCAAAAACAGGACCCAATCCAAGGTTTCGAGAAGTTTGGGGCTTAGGAATAACACACACCAGAGGGAAATTACAGCCATACCACACTCTGATGCACACCATAGGCAGCACGGAGCCACACATGGAGCTACACACACTGCACGGGCAGACTCCTCCTACTCCTCGCTTTATGGCTTGTTTTCGACCTCGGTGGGAATTGAGTCGTGCTGAAAGAGACTTGACCATTGTGCAGCCAGCCTCAGCTGCACTCTGCCTGCACTGGTGGCTGTAGCGCTGCAGCGCAACAGCTTTTGTTTCCACAAAACTGCAATGAAAATGAACAAAGTATGAATAAAAAAAAGAAAAGAAAAAAAAAACAAGGCAAACATCTGGCGATGTCTCCAAGGTTATATCAAGATCTTAAAAATAAGGGGTTTTGTAAAGAGTTAAGTTGGTAATGGATTTATAAGCGTTTGCAACAGAGGGTCTGGAATCTAAATGCTGCTACCGATAGTCAAAACTGTGAGGAAATAAAAGTGACCACAGGTTTCCTTTTTGCTGCAGAAATAGAATGCATGTTACTTCATTTGTGACACCAAAACCGGACATAAACAAACACGAGGAGGGAAAAAAAATTAAAGTCTGAGTGAAAAAAAAAAATAGCTGTTTACTCAGTCTCTCATTCCTCAGTACCTCCCTTACTGTAAGGACAGAATAACACAAGCTTGCCCCGTAACAGAAAACACTCAACTGGCTTCTCCTGCTCACACACTCTTTATCGTTCAAGTTTTGCCATTAGATAAGCATCGTTGCCTCACCTTTGGATATTTTAAGACGGAATTGCAATGTAGCGGCATGCTAACCTGACGTCATGACATCCCATTCACAGCGTTTATATTTTTATGTAGACGACATCGCTCACTACTCAGAGCAACACGCCCTATGGGAGACCCCAGTCCAGTTTTCTATTGTTCATAATGCAGGTCCTCTCAGTAGGGAGATGGTCAGTGTTGTGCCCACTGAAAACAATGAAAAAAAAAAGTGACTGTGATTATAAGTTAAGGGGAACTTCAGTGTCCTGCAGGAAATCTGTATTGAATTTGATAATCTCAGCCACAGAATTGAAAATACTTAAGAGTTAATCTACCTCGTGCAGAAATTATTTTAAAAAGCAGCTTGAGCCCTGAAATCTGTATTTTATGTAAAACACACAAAAAAAGCATCTTTACTATTATTTTATTTTATTGTAGAGATGCACAAATCAATAATTACCTGGCCAATCCCAATTTTTCGGTATCAATTCAGATGATGACAAATTGGCTTTTTTCACTAAATAAAATGTGATGTATTGATAATTTTGATGCATTCAGTCTAAGGGGAAAACATCAGATTTTTTTCAGCATGATCCCTGGTCAAAGTAACATTGGCCAATTCTAATCTCTGACTCAAGAGCATCTTTACTTTTTTGTTATTCAACTGTTGTTGAGACCAGAAAAGGGCGCAATTCAAGCAAGAACCTGCGGTCTATCATTAAAAAAAAAGTCTAATTATTTACAGAGCAAATTCAAAAAAACTGCAAGTTTCCCCAAAGTGCTTAACAAAAATAAAAGAGCATTATGCTTGCAAAAGCTATAAAGTCAGTGATTACTCTGTATACTAAATGAATGAATGTGCCAATACGACGCAAATTCGACGAAAATATGCATTTAAATGGTGCATGCACAAAATTGCATGCGATTATTGTTCAGTGCAAAATTGTACAACGAGTTCCTCACGTCGGTCCAAAACGCTGCAGCTGCAGTCAGAGCGTGTTTGTTTCCTTCATATTACCCACCCTCCAGCCCACATAAACATTGCGCAGGCCCCATCAAGCCCTCTTTGTCCCATATATGTGTCATCGCCAAATGTCATGACAGCACATTATTTGATAAAATATGCAACAAAACGGATCTATTCTATATTTTGACTGATGCATGTTTGGTTTTAACCGACTAAATTTGCAGAGAGCGGCATTGGTGGCTGACACCGTTAAATCCGCTCCGTGCAGGAAGCGGTTAAACGCTGCAAAACACCGCACAACAACAGTGAAGCGCAGCCCGCCGGTCGGGGCCCTTTCCGTCCTTAAACATATAGAGAGGCAGACACACACCTTCAGGCTGGACTTGAGCGGTCCTTTGGCCGCCGTGTGGTTGGATCCAGCGGCTATCTCCTCCTCGGAGAACTCCTTCAGGCTTCCGTCCTGCAGGAGCACGGTGTACACGCTGCGCCGGGGTCCAGCGGCGGACGCGTCCCTGTTTTCCTGCTTGACAGCCTGAACCACTCCTGTCACCGGGGCACCGTCCCCAGTCGGGCTCGTCGCATAAACGCGGCTGCCAAGGATCGACCGCTTCACCAGGCGCCTGGTGTGCATCTCCGCCGAGTGTGTCGCCGTAGTCAGAGCGCTCCCCGCAGGAACTTTAATTCATTAAACGTCGAAACACGGCCGGCGGTGAACAAAACGTCGGGAATGGCACAAGACCGCAGCGGGTAGACTACGCGCTCCAACAACCTCTACGAAAATGTTGGAAAGCGACAACATACTCGGTGGGGGAGGCAAAAACTTCCGAACTGCGTCCCGAATGCAGGGGACTCAAGCCGCAGAACTTTGAATTAGCACCGTACGGCATAAACACGAACCATTCGCTACCAAACAGCCTCCACATCTAACCGGCTACCAATCTTCCTCCGTTCGACCTGTTTGTTTTCCCCACTGCTCCCAGCGAGCTGCGAGGGGGGCGGCGGAAAAACGCGGAGTGATCACAACCTTCTGAAGCCGTAACAACATTCGTTCACGATTAAACAAAATGGCGACACAATCAAGTCAAAAGGTCCCGGACAAAGGCAGGCGACTCGTAATACGTCGAATTATTTTATTCTGCTCTGCAAAACACATCGCCGACCTGCTTCAAGTGTCGAAAATGATAAAGACAATACCGTTTGATGACTCTGGCTCCGACTGTGGTCTAAATCCAGTCCGTTCTTTGCTCCGACCGAGCGGGGCCTTTACCGGCGGATCGCTGCCTGTAAACATGTGCGGTCCGGCAGCCAAGACGGGCTGCAATTGGACGACGAAGCACACGCCTCCACAAGCCCCCTCCGCTCCCCCTTTTCCTGCAAAGGAGGGTAATGCAACTCTTGAAGGGTGCTCCATTCAAAACAATGACGCAAGGATGGAAAGGAAACGAGATGGGAGGGTGGATGGAAGATGGAAAGTGGGAAAAAGGGGATATTTAGGCTACAAGAAAAAAAAAAATCATAGACCAGACAGACAAGCTTTATTCCTTAACCTAGTTATAGATGGATGTGTGACCTACTTTTAAAGTACCATGGGAGTCGTAAATTACTGTGATCTGGTTGAAATATAAAATGGAGTGCATGAGGATGTATTAGTGAGTCAACCAGTGGTGGTTCTGGCCCCCCGCCCCCTCTCAAACTCCACCACCAACAGCCTATTTCTTTTCACACAGATTAAAGTTTACACTAATTCAGAAAGTTTGTAGACAAGAAAAAGAACTTGCAACCAGTCAAGAATGATTCAAACACTGTCCAGTCTAAAAACTGAAATGCTTTTTCTTCTTTTCCATTTCTGCTAATCACCAACTACCACTGATAGAGAATGCCAAGATATACATTATTAGCATGCACTGCTAATACTCCTTGGCAATACCAGAAGCCAGAGGAGGCGCTGCGCCGGAAAGTATGACACTCTCTCCATGATCATTTTGTGAAGTTGTAATAATTGTTGAACTTGAGGGCAAAGTAAATATGTGCTAAAATGACCCAGTCAGTCCAGATGTCAAGCCAATTAATAATTCTTGGAAAGACTGAGCTTGAGATAAGTTGGAAAGAAAATGGCCAAAGATGCTTGATTCCAGACTTGCACATGTAATTGCAGCGAACGATGGTTCTATGAAGTCTTGACTCAAGTGCACTACATACAAACACATGCCACACTTTTCAGATTTTTCTGAAAAATGTCAATAACTACGCATCATGTTTCCACTTTACAATTATACACTACTTTGTGTTAGTCAATCACACAAAAGTATTTTAAAATACATGGAAACTTGGGGTGTGCAAGGATGCTAGACACTGGACGAGAATGTTATAAAATTTTTCGCTTGGAAAACCTGGAATGGTTAGACTTATGTACTTCAATATCACTTCATCTACTGTGTATTTATCGTCGAATCCAAAATGTCTGTTTCTTTGTCAAAAATCCTGCATAGTCTAAAAGCTCATTGCGAGTGCTCCTCAGAATAAAACATTTTAAAAAATCACAAATTTCATTTCATTGTTTAATAGAACACTTCATGTGATAAAATATTTACTTGTAAAGACTGGAAACTTGATGTGGCGCAGGAGCAGATGTGACAGTAACTGCCAAAATGGGCTTTGCCCTTTGATCAAAGGCGGGTGTCACTACAGAGTTGTCTGCTGCCTATTCGGGAGGAACAAACGGCCTCATTAGGGGAGGACTAGAGCTAAAGAAAAGACATCAGAGGGAGGGGTGCACTTGTGTAAACCTCAACTAGACCCACCCTCCTTGCAGGGGAAAATCTGTGTTTATATGACCAGGACAGGAGGAGAAGGAGCAGAAGTGAGTTTAGGTCTACTAATATATGTTGTCCTGATTAGATTTGGCACTAAAACGTCTCCATTTGGCATTTCCTTAGAGGTCCTTTATAGCATTCTGAGAACAACATTAAATCTGATTACCCGATATGTAGCTACGTTACTGCATAGGGAAGCAATGCCCTCAAATATTTGCTCTTCTTACACAGGAGGGTATAAATAACACTCACCATTACGTTCTTGTTGAAATGTGTACTTACTTACTGGTCTTTATCTGTAGAGCACCGGGGGCAAAATGCACAGACTCGTTCAAAGACCAAACATTAGGAGAAGAATATTTAAAAATGTGCATCATTTAAGAATCGATTACCAGTCAGAACAGGCCGACTGTGTGCGCTTAAAACACAAACAAGCTCCATCATGTCTCATGAAACAAACTAGCTGGAGATACTGTAACACTTTAATATTTGGATGTGGGTGGAAACAGATGACAGTAATTTTCTGCGAGGGGAGTATACTGTGGCAAAGAGGGATACAAAAAATACAGCAAAATTACAACCAAGTAAACATACTTAAAGACCTTTTTTTTTTTTTTTTAAATTTAAGTACCAAACTCATCTTTCAATGCTTGTACCAAAATAATTGTACCACGTCACTCACATCTGATTAGTTGCCACTTTGTTACAATCAACTAAAAAAAAACAAACAAAAACAAGACGGTGGTTCTTCATTGTTGTTCTTTAATAAAATATTGACATTTCACAAATAGGTACAATATTACATAGCATTTCCTGTGAATAACAGTTGGTTAAAATAGTGCTTTTACTATATACACACCTTGGCTGGCATTTCGTCAGTACAAGCTGTTGAGTAGATGGGTCTAAAATGCATCATGTGTTCAAAGTTTACACTTACAAACCTTCTGAATTCATTGGCACCCATATTAAAGATGTGTCAAAAGACTTAAAAATAAATGCATCTTATAATGGAGTAGCATAATCACACACACACAATAATAATAATAATAATTCAGCCTTTAATTTGAGAACATTTGATCAGTTAAGGAAAAAAAAAACATTTAAGTAGTAATTATTTGGCTTATAAAAAATATTGTAAAATGTCCCTTTAGATTTACAAATAGTGAAACTGATTCATTTTTAATGTATATTTTACTAAATTTAATCACATTATTTGGAGTCTTACTTAAACCTGTGATATTTATTAAAATAGCAATGTAAAATAATATTAAAATATTAATAGAGGGAAATTCTACACCGTTCAAAACACATTTGTAGATATTTTTTGTGGTTTTACAACATTTTGGACATTGCAGTAAAAAAACAAACAAAAAACATCTCACTAGTTTGATTTCATTAGCAGTGTGATAATCCACACATCCTAAAAATCACAAAGCTGAAGTTTGATTCAGAGATGTGGTAAAGGACAATTTCACATTTTTTCTGACAACGTAGATCACCTATGTTTTAAAAATGTATAACTCCTTGTAAACCCAGATTGCATTATATTACGCAGAACATAGATTCTGGAAAGCAGCTTGTGATCTTATGCAATTTGCAAAAATTTCAATCTGCTGGCCCTGTAATCCTGGGGTATCAAAAACCACATAAATGTGAAATTATTGATCTAAAACCTTCTAAACGGTAATAAGGTGAAACTGCTCTTTTTTTTACTTTCTGGACAAACATTTAAATAAGGGTTCTGTCACCGACATAAAACCATATGAACGATAAAAAAAGACGACTGAAGCCTAAATTTCTATGTGGCAAATCAAAGATAAATGTATACAGGACTAATTTGTCAGACATTCTGAGGTTTCGTCTTTTAGATAATAAAACAAATCTGGAAACTTATTTCCCAGATAGGTTTCCAGATTTTTCTTTCTAGTCCAAGTCAAAAAATATATTTACGCTTTTCAATACTGTGAAGAAAGTGTTTATCTTGTCACACACACTGTAAGTAAGGTGGTAAGACGTATATCCAAAGCACATTTTTGTGAAAATTTCAGAGCGGAGTTATGCTCCTTAAATACAAATTAATATATTTTTAAGGCTTTGTGCAGGTCTTCATTAGAGGTGCTAATAAATGTTGAAGGTGCTTCAAAAACTGAACTGTGGTGATGGTTTCTGTAGTACCATTAAAATAATTCAAGTGCTTTGAAGCAAGGTGAAGACTGTCCCTTGTACCAAAAAGATAAAAACCTGTTAAAAGAATACATTTAGGCAAGTGTGTTTCGTCATTTAAACACATAAGTACTTCAAAGTTTGCGAAAGCTGACATCTTGACAATAAAATGAAAGGAACACGTACCGAAGTGGCATCAAACCCTCTGTTAACTTTCATTTAGTATCTCAATGAAAACGCAAGAAACTTCTATAAAATCCTCTCACAGCACAGTCAGAAACATTTCACAATTACACAATAATAAACATATTCAAATAAATACAATATGTTTTGTACAAAACCTGTTGCTGTGGGCCCTAAAGTTTATAGAAAGGTCAAAATGCACTATGAAACTCTAAAGCTCAAATGAAAAACATATTTTTTTTTCCTTCGCAGTGACTGTTTCCAACCTTTCAAATGTCAAGCCCGCTAAAGAAGGTAGCAGTCTCAGTTTCATCTAATTGACTCTTTTTCCGCTAGAAACCCTTTCACAGGAACATCTAGTGAGAATGCACGGTGGAGGTGCTGCAAACTTGAAAGACGAAAGCCTAGAAATATGCTGCTTGATGCTTCAGTAAAATATGACAGTTATCTAGAAGCTTGAAAAACTAGCTGCTGCAGAGAAGCCATACAAATAATCTAACCTTCACATAATACAGTTAGTGAATGACTTTTATGCAAGTTATATGGCACTAGATCAATATCTCGTTTTCTTTTTTTTCCCCCCTCTTTCTGTTGACCAGAATATGTTGCGATTATTTTTAACAACCCAGAGTTTTTAAGGCCTGCCAGTACCGATGTCTCGCTCTGGTTGATAAGTGACGTTCAGATATGATAAGCCGTACCTAAGCTGCAAAGAAGATGTACACTCGATAAGGAAACTGTGAGAAGCAGTTTGCATCAAAGGCATCCCGAACAGCTGCTTCAAAGTGCTACTGTAAAGATGCGACGCCGAGGCAGTCGACTCAAAGACGGGACATCTCCCGACTGAGGCCCAGCTCTCCCACGCTCTCGTAGTCGGGCTCCGGCTTGCCGTTCCCGGCTCCGTGATCGTCATCGGAGCTACTAGTCTTTGGGATGCGGATCGATTCGTAGCCGGGATCTGAGCTGTCCATCGGGGGCTCTTCGCCCGCCTGGGGCTCGTCGGGTTGAGCGTAGATGTCGTGAACCGTGGCGTAGAGGTCGCTGGAGGACGAGTTAGGGACAATACCTTTGATCTCTGCGATGCTGCTGTAGTCGTGCTCTTTGTCGTCCTCGCTAAAAGCCTGGTTGCAGTTCGTCTTATTAACAGTAGAGTACAGCGGTGACTGAAACGAGGAAAAAAAAGAAAAAAAGAAAAAAAAAAAGAAAGGAACATTAAAGACATGACAATATGATACTTTATAGGGGTTCAAGAACCGGAGACAAGACAAGGTTTTAGAAATATTTTCTGGACAAACTCCAATTTTCTTATATTTCTTTCTTTCTTTTTTTTTTTTACAGTCTAAGTTTCAAAAATCATAAACTGTGCTTGAAAAGATCTGTAAATGTGTCCACATTTGACTAGTTCATATAAAGTTGTTTTTAAGCTAATCTAATACTATGGTAGTCTTAAGGGAAAAGTCTCCAATTTTGTTTTTCTAAAAATAAAAATAGGGTTTAATGAATCAGAAACTGTGTTTTAAGACAAGAGTCCCAACCTACCTGGGGTAAATTGATCTGGTACTGGAGAACTCCTTGAGACTTTGATCAATCTGAGTATTTCAGATTTTGAACGAGAGACGACCAAATGCTGTTCAGACTGATTTAATCATTAGCACTTCAGATTGTTGGTGGATTACTATTCAAACATTTAGAGAGCGCTGCTGTCTCGGATCAGGAAACATGCAGGTTTGGGAATAAGCGAGTTGCACACACTTACTTCGTTGTCTGATTGTGGGTGGTCTTCAAATTCCGGTGGAGGAGACAGGGAAGTTAACTGTGGAGAAATACAGAGAAACAGATTCAGAACAGCCACCCCAAAGAGGCTTTTAGTAACATTTTTGCTCACTTCTGATACGAAGGTGTTGGTCATTCCACCTCCTTGCCATTTTGCACTTTGGCAGATTCAACTTTTTGAAACAACAATGTTTTCAAAATAGACTGTTGTAAAGCTAAAAACTTTGGATACTGACTTTTGTTAAGACAAAAAAGTTTTCAGACTGCTCTTCTGGAACACAAACGTTTTGCGTCCAACTTCTGTGGGGTAAAAAAAAAGAAGAAAAAAAAAGGTTTTTGGTACAGATTTTTTTCTAAACATTTTTGGAACAAGGTTTTCATACCCAACTTTTGAAACATACCAGCTTTCCACAAGCAAAAGTTTTGCATTTGATAAGTAGTAACCTCACACTGGGTGATTCATACTGACTGTGAGTCAATTTGTACACACATGAAAGTTTCATACTACTTTGATTTAAGTAATCAATAATCTGCTAACAGTTTACTGCAGGAAAAAAAGTGGTTATGGTGCTTCACTACAAACTGACCTAGGGGAATCTTATTATTATTTTCTTCTTTAATTGAGCCAAATGCTTAAGACACGGTTATGAAACGATTTGTTTACAGGTACAAAATGAAAGTAGGTTGGGCTGAAATGCCAATGTGGAGACAAAATAAGGGCATGACCTGCTGAAAGGGAGAATTGATCCGCAGCCTCCTTAGAAAGGATTAAAAGTAGCCGACTGCAACAACAAAAAGCCAACTAAGACATTCCCCAACAACTTTGAAGGAACACAATTAAGGAAGAGTTGCACTTCTTATTGAGCTGCATTAATAAAACATGCTATTAAGATATCGACCACTTCTGAAAAATGCATACTCTGGTAAAAAAAAATCTGTATGAATGCCTTGGAACGCTCTGGAGCCGATCGATGGTGAAATTCTAAACTAACCCCTCTGGTGTAAGTCGAAAACATGTTCTGCATCTTCTGCGATACATTCGAAACTAATGTTGTATATAACCACCCATTCATTAAAAAAAAAAATATTGAGTTAAAGTCAATAGGGAGCGACAGGGAGAGGGATGCTTTTTCTGCACGCCCTCTGTCCATTTTGTCTTATGATCGATGAGGTAGCCATTAATCAACCAAACCCATCAGACGGAGCACTTCAGGAGAACTAACAAGGATCCCGATACACACACCGGCATTCCCTAAGTAGCTTACATCATGCGGAAAGAGAAACAAAAACAAAGCTTTTTGTGTGGACACTTAAATTAGGTCCTCGGCTGGAGTTCCCAAGGTTAAAGCTGATGGATGCTGAGGTGCAGCCCTTTGTTTTAGTTACGTCCACCTCTTTGCTCGGACCACACGCCAACATGCAGGACACAACCTGCGCACAGAGTTCATCCATCAAACTGTCCAGCCCAGCTGTACGTCTTAGTGTCTTCACGTGTGTTTCTTCCCCGGTGCGTGAAAATCAATACGACTACTTTATGGATGCCACGTATTTGGGGACATGATTACTTTTATAGATCCGACCTGAGCTCAAAAACGCAGCAGACGCCTTTGTCATTTCACTTTAATTAGCCAGCCAATTAGGCAGGATGCCCCCGGGGGCGACATATTTATAGAAAAACAAGGATGCAGGCGACTCTTGGCCCAGTCAGTACAGCCTTGACGTGCGTCTCAGAGTGAAATAGTCCTCAAAACTTTATGCTAATCAAAGTGGACATTTAATCTTGAAGTAAAATCTGGTTTGTATACAGACTACAACAAATGTATATATACATGCATATGTAGAAACTATAAAAGCACACAAAGAAGTTTGTCTTTCGCCAGCTCAAAATGAGACCGACACCTAACCGATAAATATTTTGACGGCCAACAATAAAATGTTGGCGTGCTTGTGTGTGAGAGCAGATTAGGTGTATGCGTT
This sequence comes from Poecilia formosa, assembly GCF_000485575.1. NCBI lineage: Eukaryota > Metazoa > Chordata > Actinopteri > Cyprinodontiformes > Poeciliidae > Poecilia > Poecilia formosa. Next base: position 3,317,564 of record NW_006799960.1, read on the forward strand.
GATGTTCCGTGCATGTAGGAGCTTTAATAACACACAAGGCGTGCAGGAAAGGCTTTTGCGGTAAGCTGATTACAACCTCCTCATGTGATGGACGGCCCAGGTGTCGGCGTGTCAGTCATGAGTGACGTACTTGTTGACAGACGCACACATCAATCAGTTTGAGCGCATTAGGCTGAGCGTGTATGTGGTCACTCAGGAGGAAAGACCTAAGAAAGCTTGGGTGATACAGAAAGGATAAATTACATCTCGCAGCAAATACGTTTTCCATGTTAGAATGACTCCGTTTCGCGACAGGTCCACAGCAGTGCTGAATGATGAATAGATCACTGTTTTCCTGGACTGCATCCCAAATGTATAACCTGGCAGCCCTCCAGCGGGGTCAAATTCATTTCCTGCCTCTCACATTACATGCCCACAGGCATCAAGCCGCTGCAAACATGTGCTGCTGTTGTATATGACAGTTCAATAAATGCTCACCTTTGCAGCTTTACAGAAACTGAAGCTGCTTGGGAGTGTTTTTCCCCGTTTGCACCAATTCATACAGCAAATCCATTAGTGTGTGCAGTAAACAGTAAGTATATATGGTATAGTGCATGCTGCACAGTTACTGGCACCTCTAGAAGAGATGCGTAAAAAAGTTAAATACATCTCTTTACTGTGCTAGCACACATTTCTTGAAGAGTTGAGAAAAAAAAACTACTTTGTTTATGTGCATTCATCTTCTAGATTTCATGTTATGAAATCTTAAGAAAAAAAATCACTTGTACAATAAAGAAAGGGCTCTTAGATAATTTGTATTCAGACAGTCTCTCTATATCATCCAGTATCCTCTCCTTTGCCCTCTTCTAATTGGCCATATATTTTTTTTATCTGTATCTGAATGAATTACCCAATAAAAACACATTTCAGTTCAGTAGTAGATCCATGTATTAGATTACCAAGGCCCACAGCATCACAGATCATCTGCTGTACTTAACAGCTGCAATGAGGTGATGTGCAGAGGGGGGAAAAAATAAATACATTTGTTTCACATTGGCGCCATCTGGATTGCAGATCAGAGCAGAAAATTTTCCATCATGCGTCTCAAACCGCTGGCTGGCAAATCGGCTGCATCTATCCGCTGTTACGGAGATGTTGCTGCATCTGCTTTCCAACAGTTAAAACAATTTATTGTACTGACTGATCACAAACTTAAGCAAATTGCTATTTACTTTCCATTTTCTTACTAATGAGGCCTAACTTTAATATGTCCTTTTGTCTTTCCAATTTTGAAGAGTCCTCTGAAAGAAATCAATAAGTCCTGACTTGCTAAATGTTTCTAATCACTCTGATCAACCAAAAAAAAAAAAGAAAAAAGACATATGTATTTAAATATTGTTTTAGTTATATTGATTTTAATTGTTGGCAGAGTCAATAAATGTAGAACCGATAATTTAGTAAACCATAATTATTTCTGGGCAACACTGAATAAATGAACACAAATTAAAGGTTAGATTAAAATATAAATAAATTCAGAGCAAGACTACCCTGCTGAATTAAAAACATACATTTATTTAAGGGGTTTTTGTTCATCTCTGCATAGAGTGCTGATAAATGAGGTTGGCCCGTCTCTGTTCAGCAGAGCAGCCGCCTGATCGGAGGGCTTTTCTTAAAATATTTACATAAAGACGTTGCAGTGTTTTCACAGATGATTTGTGCGTCAGCGTGTCTGTGTGTAAGAGGACCCAGACAGATAAGGAGTTCCTATGGCCCGGATCATAAATCATGAAAGTCTAGGTAACTGACAGCGACGGGGTCCGAGGAGCCGGTCACCAACTCTCACAAAGACGCAAGAATACCCGGTTCTGACAAGACAAATGGCAGTCGGCATCCTGGTCATACACCACAGGGAGCGGTAAACAGCCACTGTTAACCTTACGTTAGCCCCGAGGCGTCTACGCAGCAGAATATATGTAAACACACACGCTGTGCTGTCTGCGTGTGAGATATTAGGGGGATGGGAGAAGCAAAACACATGTGGCTGTAGCCATTTGTTAGTGGTTGGATGAAAGATAATATTTGTAGTTATGCGTGTGTATGTGTGTACATGCTGTTGCCAGTATTTAGAGGAATAGAGATATACAGAAGCTTGCTAGATCAGGGTGCATCACTGGTAAAGGAGAGGGATCATTTCCTGCCATCTAACGATTAACACATTGACTTCCACATGATAATAAACAGACAAACGTTGGAAAAAATACCCATAAAACAACTTATGTATATCATATATAAAGCTTAGGATAGATGATGCAATCATTAGGTGTTCTTTAAACTCTAACCTGCTGACAGACTTAATAGATTTAATGCCTTTTTTCTAAGATACGAGTTAATTTGCATTATTTCCACTGCTGCATATGGAGTACTTTTTAAAACGAATTTAATAACGCTGACCAACTGATCAAGGGGGAAACTGGTTGATTACAATTTTTACTTAAAGATACATCAAAGAATAATAAACTATTTTTTTCCACTCTGACAATAATGGCCATTAGATTGAGAAAACAATAATAACGTTACAAACAAGCCACCAGCAACAAACTAATGAACCTGATAAATGCATTTGAAAATCTTGGTAAATAATAATAAAAAAAGCTTACACAAATGGTTATAAAATGTTTTTTTTGAACCACACCGGGCAATATCTTTGAGAAAAACTGTGCTGCTACTGACAATAGAGAGGCCGCATAGGCAGCTGGGGGCAACACAGGGGGAGCGGTGACACATTTTAGATGTTCAGAGGAGGAATTAAATTAGATGACAGACTGCCATATCACTGATTACTGCGATGTTTCCCACCTCTCAGCAGGAGCCGAGGGAATGGGGGAGGGGGGAAAACACCTACAAACTAGGTCTAACAAACAAGCTGCAAAATATCACTGCATCAAAGAGCACGAGTGAAACTGACTGTATATACAGTATTGACTCTATGTAGGTTTAATGTGAACCTCAAACATGCTGTAATACATTTTTAAAATGTTAGAAGACTGTATTCCTGTTTCTCTCTACAACTTCAGAACATGGATGGATAGCAGAACAACATATAGGAGGATTTTTATTTTGAGCTGTTTCAACATTTACATTTAAAGAAAAAAAAAGTTTGAAGATTAAATTCAAGGTAAAAGTCTTGAATTTTACCTTGAATGCATAAACATTTGATTTATGCACTGGGGGCATAAATCAAATGTTTTATAATTTCTATGGAGAATAACATTTAGACTGCATGGACTACACACTCATCAAAATAAACTAGTTATATAATATAGATATACACATGATTTTTCTCCCCCTCCAAAAAAACAATGCTGGTGCAGGGTGGGTCTCTATTGTTTTTATATAGCAAACCTTTAACAGAAATCACCCTGTCTCTCTTTTTATGAAACTTATCCGAAGTTCATTCAGTTTTGATGCCTTCTTGACAAAGTATTGTAGGGTTTTATTTTTCCCCCAAAGGTTAGTTTCACAGCTAAAGCAGAAACAAATAAATGTAGCTTTTCTTTACAAACTGGCGAACCACATGATTCGTTTAAAACAGGGGAAGGGAAAGGAATGTGAATAAAGATGAAAGCAAACACGTATAACTTCAGAGAAGAGCTTTTAAATTAGAAAAGTTGCCTCATCAAGCAGTTTCTCTGTGATGAGCTTGTTAATGTGATGTGTTGTTGGCAGCTTCCTGAGAGTAGCTGTATTTTGCTCAGCTCCTGACACTACAGCGATGTTTATCGGTTTTCACTTCTTCAATCATCCCCATCTCTTCACCGCCACATCTCCCTCTCTCTCTCTCTCTCTCTCTCTCTCTCTCTCTCATATCTCCTTCCTCTTCAGTGTCATTTTTTTCCTTATCATCCCACCATCTTCACTACTTTTCGCTCGTTGCTGCAGAGGACTTCATCTGTATGCTGCTGCGTTTTCCTCCTTCACGTTTCTCGCTTTCTATCCTCCCATCTCTCACCCCGAACCCTTGACTCTTTCTCCTTAATGCCTTCCAATCCTTTCGGTGCCTTTCTGAGTAAATCTCGCCATCGCCATCTCTATTTCATCTCTATTTCTCCTCCTGCTTTTCTAACTCCGGCTCCCGATTTTCGTCTTCTCTTCGACATCATCAAAGTTCTTTGTTTCACTCTTTGTGCTCAGTGATGGTCATCCTGAAGGATACTGTTCTCAAAATAGTTGGAGTAATTTTTTTTTTATCTCAATGTGCAAAGGTATTCACACCTCTTGATTTGTTTTTCATATTTTCTTAACAACCACCAACTAAACTTCAATAAATGCCAAGTGCTGCATAACTTATTGTCAAAAGAAATTTATATATGGGTTGGAAACACGGAATCTGAAAAAAACAAAAAAACAAAAAAAACAAACTGCATGCATTTGTGTTCAGGTCCCTTTAAATGATAAATAAAATCTACCCCAAACAATTGCTGTCAGAAGTCACACAAGTAAAGAGTTCACCTTTAAAGACTCCAAAACATTTGAGATTTATGTGTTGGTTAATCCACCAGAAGGATTACAATCTTAAAATCCAGTCTGAGATTCAGTGGATTGGATGAAATGATGGTGCAGTCTAAGGTTAGACATAAATTCAATCATGAGTCTGTGGTTAGACTTGGAAAAAGATTGGTTACTGAACTTCAGGTAGTCTGTGAAAAATGGGCTAAGTGAACCAAAAGGTGTTTAAAAAGCATCAAGGAGACTAAATACAAATGCACACCACAATTTTTCAGATTGATATTTTAAAAAAAAACCCAAAAAACAATGATAAGCTTCATGTGTCGTTCCATCACATAAAATCCAGAAAAAATACATTGGAGATTGAAATGCTTTCTAATCTGACATAATATTTCAGGTGGTATTGATACTTTTGTAAAGCTCTGCTTATAAAAGTGACATATTTCAGTTTTCACCGTTGAAATGTAAAATCATCTTGCTTGGTGTGCAACAAATTCCTCACCTCTCCATTGTCCAGCCCAGACCCTTCCACGCCATTCATCACCGCTGGCTGGTTGTCGTTCTCGTCGAGAACCTTCTTCGGTACGGGCGGCGGCGGCTCCTCCTCCGGCTCCTCCGCAGGTTTGCGTGAGGGAGCGGCGGCGTTATCGGAGCGCCTTTTGGCCTCCATGTCGGCGCTGTGTCGGCTCTTCTTTCGCAGGTCAACAGAGGCGTACTCGACCCCTTCGCTCAGCGGCACCCGCTCTGGGGTGCAGGGGCTGGGGTGGCCGTTGACGAGGGCGGGAGGTTGAGGTGGAGGCTCATCGGGGCTCGGCTGGACAGTACCGTTGGCGAGGTGAGGCTGCACCGAGGTGTCCTTGATCTCCTTGACGGTCTCGTAGAGAGAGTCCTCAACGCTGACGTCGCGGGATTCCACCTCCATCTCCTTCACCACCTGGATACCACAGAGGCAGACTTGTCACTTTGCTGTGTGAGTTTACAAAGCAACAAATATTCTTCTGGGTTTCTCATTGTAACATCATTTAATTCACCAGTACTGACAAGAACATCCGACATCAGACGTAATAGAAACACAACGTAAGGTGACTTTAAATGCCGACCTCGTAAGTGCTATCTCCTGAGGCTGGGGGTCTGTCCTCCATGGGGGCACTGCCAGGAGGGAGGCTGGGAAGCTCTCGGTCCTGATGACACTTGGAGGACCTGAGCTCTGATTGGCTGGAGAGCAGCTCCTCGGACAACTGAGGGCTGGTGTCTTGTGTGTCTGAGAGGACTGTCGAAGGAAGAGACAGAGGCTACATTTTTGTTCTGTTGCATCTTGAATTTATTTCCCTTTTCGGTCACGTTACAACATACTTCAACGTACAGCAACCAGGCGTAACATTATGATCCTTAAAATGTGTGGGCCCCCTTCTGCAGACAAAACAGGACCCCCCCACTGAACCACCAAAAGGTGAGCTATTCTGTTAAGATTTTAGCAGTCAATCCTTAAACAGGGCTGTCAAACTCATTTCCATTTTGGCCTCATAAACAGCTATGGTGGGCCGGATTTAACCCCCCTGGCATCGAGTTTGTCACATGTGCTTTAAGTACTGTAAGCTACTAATAATGACGCATCTCTGCTTTGTTCATTCCCCCAAACTCTCAAACAACTTCCCTATCCCTGCTGGAGAACAGCATTCTCACAGCAAGATGCACGTTTTAAAACCCTAAATTTTAGTCTAATCTGAACCAAAGCACTTTTCACACGTTTACTGTTGCCAACATGGCTTGTGGAAAATTCCAGGGGAAGATCATGTTGGCTTTCTTTCTATAATTCAACAAGCTTTGCTATTCTTCCAAAACTGGCAGATTTGTGTAGTGCACAACAACGGATTACCCTACCTGAGCTGTGGATCTCTGCAGCTCCACCAGAGCTGCAGATTAATGCTCTCTTTGCCTAGTCACTCAGTTAAGGTCAATGGTAATGTCTGGGTATGAAGTTTTGCTATTCTTTAGAGATATTAACGAATCTCTAAAGATTCTCTGAAGTGAAACAAAACACACTTTTTAGATGTTTAATTGTACAAAGATGTCTAAGAATAAATCATTTTCCTTCTACTTGTAAGCTGTGGTCTACACTTTCTTGGATTTATTATACACTTTGTTGTGTGTTGCTTTAATGTGAGAAAATGGGAAAAGATTTAAGAGGTATTAATACTTTTCCATAGATGTACCACTAAGCAACAGCATCCAGAAGTTGAACCGGAAACATGATGGCTCACAGCTCTGAGGCTAAATGTGTCTGCTTACTTGTACCGCTGGTCAGAGGACCGTTGTGAGAGCTGCTGACTGCTGCGTCAGTCACTGGACTGTCTACTGATTGGCTGACCATCTCCTTCTCCGACACCTGCACAACAAAGGATGAGATGTTTGTCACTGCAGAGAGAGCTCACCTCGCTGCGGAGCAAAAATCAATCGGGACTCGTCTCCACTCGGACAAAATGGTTGACTTTCACACATCTGCGCAATGCAGAATAAAGAGGAGCAGATCTCTACAAAGATTCTCCTGCTTTCTGGATATTTCGCTCATATTTGCAGCACTAATTCATTTTTTTCATGCTTCCCTGCCTTTTAATCTCCGCTTCTCTGAGCTATTCTGGTCACACTACTTTAAGTTCATTATCTAAACATTATTCATGCCTAATTAAGCATCCGTTTTCCTTGATTACCAAGAAAAGACTTCTATAGATAGTTAACATTCTCTGTTGGCATAAAAAACAAAGGAAAATTCTAACTTAATCAGGCGTGTTGCATGTATGGGGACTTGCGTTATGAGAAATTGTCGGCATCTGGCATGTTTTTAAAATAAACATGACAAAAGAAAATCTCAAATGGACACATTTTCTTTCATGTTTTTCTTTGATCTAAGATCAACTGTGCTAAGACAGCAACACTATGTCACAAAGATTAGAAAAGTTCATCCAAGAAGGGTAAGCCACACAAAAATCTGTTGCCCTGCTTTACCAAACTTCCTTCCACAAAAGCCACAGCGACACTGAGCAATATCTCTGAAAGTGGCAAGTTGTCAGCGTTGCACAAGGACGCTCCAGCAGCTGAACATCCTGTTCTTCCACCTAAATACGAGCACCTTCCAGCAACATCATGCAGGCCTGTAAAACATCGACGTCTCTATTTAGCCTGCATGAAAAGTTTGCCTCCACCATTCCCAACTCCAAATCACAGTTGCAGATGCGTACACCAATCATCACAGGATGTGGCATGCAGTTTTTTTTAAAACAGAGATGAGATTTGTTAACATGCAGTTTGCTCAAGCTCTCTTGTTTCTGCAGTTCCTCAGTTAAAGAGTTCAGAAAATGTGAAAACATCACCAAAAGGTGTCAAGCTGGATGGTTCTTTGTTTAGGTTTGTTGTTTTCATTCTGTGTGTGAAAGGAGGAGAAGCTCTACATCCCCATCTAGTGGCCATACACTCCAACAGCTGCCGGTTTCAATGATGTAATGTTTTAACTGTTTTATAACCCCAATATTTTTCATGTGGTCTTGCCATTGTTTGTCCTCTTAAGACAAAAAACACTTTGACATTTTTTAAACAATCATGTTTTCCGTTACATCGCTACTAAAAGTCGTCCACAGCATTGCGTGAAAGAAAATGTCGTCGTCATGTCATGTTTTATTTGACCTCATAGTTATGGTCTGTTTCATCTCTTGTGTCTAATAGAACCGACTGCAGACTAAATGAAAGAGAAATCGCCCTTAGCGCAGTAACAGAGAACCTGCAAATATACTAAGAGTAAGAGGCATAAGAGAGATTCAATGCAGAGAGACTGCAGGTGACAGAGGAAACGCACGTCATGCTCACAGACAAAGACCCCCATTTACCCTGCCAGGCTTTGACATGGTCCGTCTTAAAAATGGGCACCTCTTGTAACAATCTGGCAAGCTGGTAAATTATGTTTGTGCACAAGGTTGGGGTAAAGAGGTAAAGATATCAATCAAATGCAAAAAAGCACTCTGCTGGATGTTCTCACAGAGGACTGCATGCGACAGACCGATGCAGACGATAAAGCCACCGAATGAGAGACAATAAGAGAGCGAGAGGACGCAGTTCAGGATGTGAAAACTGGAGATTTGTCAGGTCCAACAGTGTTTTGATTACTGGGTTGTGACTATTCATGTATTTGGTAATTAGTATCCAATAAGTGATGTAGTGTTAAAGAGAACACCATTTAATTATTAGTAGAGAAACAATTGCCCAAGGTCACCTTAATAAATACTCTGTATAGTTCTTTTCGGTCTCACAGAATTGAGAGACTTTGCAACAGTAAAGTAATTGATCTGGAAAATTCAGTGAAAGTTTACCCATGTTCTCTCTTCGTACTGTAGAGATTGACATGATTGCAGAAATGTTTCACAATAATTTTGCCTTTAACTTTGGCTTCCTCTGTTTTTCTTCTTACTGAAAGTATATCTTATTGTGTTTGTCTTTAGCAACATCTCATTGGAAAAATAGACACTCGTGAAGTTATCACTGCTATTATTATGTTCTGATTTCTTTTTCATCCCATTGAAAGTAATCTTTGACCATTGTTTACAAATTTAGCTATGCTTCTTTTCGTGATTATAAAACTACCGTCTTTTCTATTGTTGTTCATATTGAAAGTGCTAGTTGAGTTTTCGGTATGTAGCCATGTCTCTTTCAAGGAAGAAGTCATTGGCTACGCTAGAACTACTTTTAATTATGCTTCCTCTCTTTCTTGATTTTTCCCACAGAAAGTATTCTTCTCCTAGCATTTAGCTGTGTTTTCCACACTGAATGAAGCCCAGACAAAGCAATCAATATTGTTAACTATCTCTCTTTCCATAGAAGAAACACCTGGTTTTTCAGACGGCCTGCTTCTGCTGGATGTTTTCTCCTGCTAAAAGGGAGTGTCACCAACATGCCAGCTCGAGACAGTCTCACTGCAAAGACAACAATCAGCTGGACCTTCTCAGACAAATATTCTTTAATCATTTTTTTTTTATTTTACCGGTTAGTTTTTTGTATTCAACTGAGCACAAAATACCTTAGTTTATTCTAATATGTTAAGAATGAGCAGGGAAAAGAGAAACACTGCTGCAAGAACAAAGGTCACACTTAGTATTTGTACGAAAATGCAGTAAAAACCCTGTGATCCTACTTACTCCATTTACAAGGTTTTCTTGGTCTCCTGTAGTAGTGCCATTTATTACTTTCTTCTGCCTGAAAGAGAGAAGTATAAAAAAACAATAGAGGGATAAGTGCAGCGGAGAACTGTGAGTTTCATTGTTTTGACTATCACACAAGATCAAATAACAGATTTGGTTTAAAAAGCTTCACCCTCTAAGGTGTACACTGCTAACCAGGAATGCAAGGACTTTGTCCTTCAGGTGAAAAAAAATAAAAAATGAAAAATACACCCTCTTTGTTCGCTTTGTAAGGTCCGCTGGTGCAATCTGATGCAATCCAGTGTAACAGACCTGCCAGGATTTTTTTTAAAATAAAGCCTGTGGGCTTCAGTCTGACATGGAGGGGCTCTGAGAACAGACACAACAATGAATAGAGCAGGATAGGAATATAGAAAACCAAGAAACCTACATGACAATCAACTGGACACACATAGAAAAGAAAAAGGAAAACAAAAATATAACAGACATAGCCTAAAGAAAGCACATGTGTATCCCAATTCATCATGATTTCATCAAAAAGTTGATTTCAGTAATTCATTTGTGTAAATACGGAGCGTGTTTTTTTTAAAACAAAACATTGTATTACACATTGTCTCAGTATTAAAACCCTCTTTTATTTCTTTGATGTATTATTCACTAAATGTGGAGTTTTCACCACACTGTGCATGCTGTGAAGCTGCATAATATTTAATCTTCAATTTTTAACTGAATTAAAGAAATTAATTACATTCTCAATAATTTTCTGATTTATTCAGATGCACCAGTGAAGGTGTCCATTAGTGATGCTCTGCTATGATTAACAGCAATTTGCTTCCAGAGGTCCGTATTGAGACATTTAAGCAGTTCAAAGGTCACACATTGAACGGCTAAAAAAAAAAGGCATATATTCTTTGCAACAATACTAAAAGAGTTTGCAGTATTTCTGGTTAAAAATAAATGTGATAAACTTTTAATATGCGAGTGTATGAAATATGCTTCCTGTGAAGCTGTGACAAAGATTTAAACATCAGGCTTTGGTCAAAAGATGCAACTTACAGCACAAACTTGGAACTGAACCATTTGTTCTATCTAATCTGACTCATCCTGCAAACTTAAACATTTTTATAAATTCATTTCATCTTGCTTTCATCGGAGGTTATCAAGCGCCATTTCTGGCCTCAGAGTCATATTCCTGAACAACAGGAAAAGTGCAACATAGGACTCGTGTTGTTGTGCGATGCGGCTCACCCCCGACAGCTGGCGCACAGCCCGAGCAGCACAGAGAGCAGCAACAAGCCGGTGACGATGCTGAGTGTGACGACCAACACCAGCTGCTCACTCTGCGGCCAGTACGCGGCGCCGGTGGCAGCTGCCGTCCCCGACCCAACAACTCCCGCCTCCGAAAGCCACCGCACTCCACTCAGCACCGGAGCCATGACACATCACACTGTGTGGGCAGAGGACATTGGACAGGTACCAGCTGGGAAAACACAAGCACAATACAAACACGGCTGAGTGCAAGTTCAGCTGGAGCCAGGTTCAAAAATCCCTTCCCCCCCCACAAATTGTTCAAACTGTGATGACTTGTTGCTTTGACCCAAAATAACCCAAAGATAAAAGAATGCAAAAGGAAAGTCAAATCTAGAAACCAGCAACTGTTTCCATAGCAACCATCAGATGCTATCTTAATGTTGACCAAACAAAGTTCAGAGACTTTTCCAAATGCTACTGGTATTTTTTTTCCTGCCAACACCAAATAAATATCTTCAATTTAATTGTTGTCGATTTCTAAAATACTCTGTGCTAAATTATGCTACTGTAAAAAAAAAAAAAAGAAAAAAGAGAGAAAAAGAAGAGAAGATCGTTACCAGAAGTGCCAAAAAGTGAGAAGGTGCACTGTCAGGCGGCTTTGTTGTAAAAGCCGAATCACACACAGAGCTGTTAAAGTTTGACCAAAAATATCAAACTTTTAAGAGTATCATTAACTTAAAACCCTGCCTGAAACGTTGACTCAAGTAAACTAAACCAACCTTGTTTGTTTCTATCTGTTTTGGAGACTATTAACTCATAATGTTTATAAAAGAAAAAGAAAACTTCGGATTTTAGATTTCCTTATTTTAAATCAAGTTGTTAAGGTTAAGGAGCGTTTTTGGCCACAGACAATACAAATGCGAATATATATAACACCGGAACCGTACGGGAAATTTACTACAACACACATAATTTTAGTAAAACTTGAGTGCGGCTTGTGGCTCAGTTAACGAAAATATTTACAAAGATTATTAAGACAAGACCAGAACACCAGGCCATGGTGTTGTGGCTGCACAGACATAAGTTTAATCAAAAATGAAGACATTTTCAAGTCTTTCTTTGAAAGTGACCTTTTTTTGAGGCTGAACCCCTCAGCTCATCACTTCAACTGCATGCTATATCTGGATATGACCAGCAGGTGGCAGGGGAGAGCAGAGAGCGGCTGCAGTGCAGTCTGCTGCAGTGACCCCCCTCTGTACAGAGCCTCCACAGCCAGCATGCGGGCTCTGCGCACAGCATCAGAAAGCTCCTCACGTCTCTGTCTAACAGCTAAAGTTAGGCTTCACTGACCTGATGGAACCCCCCGATGTTATCACAGATGATTCATGGGTGATGTGGAAAGTGGTGGTGGTGGGGGGGCACGGCAGGGGGAGGTGGTGGAAAATGTGTGAGCTTCAAGAAATGTCAAACAAAAATATGTGGAGAGGGGTGGTGATATGTAGCCCAGAGAGAGTGTGCTTTGTGGGTTCACAAGGGTGCAGAGACGCAAAGGAGGCCGATGAGCAAGGATTGAACAAAGTCAGGAGTGTTTGGTTTCCGCATATTTGCCTGCTTTGGCATTTTCATTCAACAACCTGCGAAGACAGCCACACCAGAGATGTTGCAAGGAAAACTGTAGAAATCCAGCTCTTTATTTTGCATGAGCCAAACTCCCGCCAGACAGCGTGTACAGAATGAACGCATGTTGTTCCAGGACTGAACAACTTCTTTGTCTCTGGCCGTCTTATGCTAATGTGTCCTGGGAGCGTAGGAGCTGTGGACTCAGTTCTACCAGGCGAGAAAGTTTTGTGTGCGTCTCGGGCTGAGCTGCAAGAAGCCAAGTTAAACTTCTTCCTCAAAGGACGTTGAGGAGAGGTTTCTGTTTTGGTTACAGGAGTCGGGTTTCTCTTGATATAAAACACACCGGGATTTCTGTCCGAGTGCCTGTCGAGGAGGAGAAAGCAGCCTTACCTCAACACTGTGGATGATTAGTCAGGGATGGCCTCGCCTGGAAGAGAGCAGATAAAAATTAGAAGGAGGTAGGGGAAGGTTATTACCTCAGGGAGCAGGGATTGGCTTTTTGTGGGAGAGAGTATCAGTGACTGTAGACAGGGAAGCCGTGTAAGTCGGGGGGTAATGAGGGAATTTGTGAGCAAATTCAGGTCAGGCTGGCTGAAAGCTCTGGTTTGCACACACAGGTGCATCTCTGAAACATGATTTTCTTTCAGTAATTCAATATGAAATGGTAAATTTAGATGCATATTTAGTACACACACTTGATTCTTGTCCTGTGTGAATTTTGATGGTCATAGTTTACAGCTAACAGGAAATCAAAACCAACTTTTCTTTGCATAAGACACACAAAAAAAGGGGTTTTAATACAGAAACGTTATGGCCATGTTATGACCTACACAATCCTGTGGGAGAATGCTGACTCGACAACCTCTGCAAGAACAGTAAAGTCATAGCTAAAGGTTGCTGATCATATTAATGGAAAGTTACATGGAAAATTACTTCATAAAAAGTGCATAAAACAGATGGCGCACATTTCTATTCTACACTAAAATCACAACCACAAACCCTTCTTTTATTTCCTCCATTTACGTAGATCCTATGAGATCAGAGGTTGTGTGTCCTTTCTAAACAATCAGCAAAAATCACAGAGCCAAAGGGGCGTGGCTTACAATTCACAGTATTTACCTGAGCAATGTGTGTAAGGTGTGCATAGCGGACCTCATCCAGACTTTGAGCAAATTCAAGATGCAACATCCTTTGCACTGATGCAGTAATTCATGCAAAAGGAGCCCCGACCATCCTGTACAATAATTAGAAAATGGGCCTCAATTTATATGGTAGTTTTCTTATCTTAAGAACCGCTCAAAGCAGTTGACACCACAGTGACATTCACCCAACTGCATTTCACAAACTCAAAGACTCCTAGATTTAATCCATAATTTTTCATTTGCAAGACGCCTACTCACAGTTGCCCTCAACTCTTTATACAGACTTTAGGAAGCGGGTAGAATTTTTTACAAATACAAAAATTCATTTTGTTTTTGCTCCCATCAGTTATTAAAATTTTTAGCATAACTGAGTCATCCTAAGTAACATAAGTAAACATTTGGAATACATCCGTCTGTGTGTAATCTATAAGCCAGTTTCAGTTTGTACAGTGAAATACTGAAATTAGTTGGAATAATATCTACTGAAATGCAGTCTTATAAACAGAGTACAAGATGCTCCAATGTGTAGAACACATGGGGAACAACTCTATTGATCAGTCATGTAACTGAGAAGATAATGACTAAGTGACATCACGGCTCTACAGGATCATGTAACGGATTATAACTAATATGAAGATTCTCACATTAAATCCCTAAGAGTTCAGTAGTGAAGACAATAAAACCAGCAGGACACAGTGATTTTTCTGACCTTCATCTTTCATTCCTGCTTTAAAAAAAAACAACAACTCGCCAACATGCTGTCAGACTCTCTATTACTTGTGTCTGGGAATAATAATAATAATAATTAAAAAAAAATTCCTCCCTCGACATCGTCTGGCCGGCTCCTGTTCCGGTGTCACTATTTGGCAACTGTGTCCCGGTTCGCTTGTGTCTCGGCTGGCGCTCAAGCCAGAATAATTACCGGCTGCCACGGTGCAGCGTCACCATGGCAACATTGCCTTCTACCCATCACCACTATTTCTGGGGGCACATAGGGAAGAAGAAGAAGAAAAAGAAAAAAAAAATCAAGAGAGATGTTTTAAAAGTAACTTGTGGATGATTAGGCTGTAGGTGGTGGGTTTTATTTGTTTGATAAAAAAAAAAAACCTCTGAACTCCCTACCAGCAGAGCAGAGGACAAATGGACAGGAAAGGATTCAGGTCCTCTAAAAACTTAAAATATTAATAATAAAAAAAAATGACCACTCCGTGACATTAAACACTTTAAGGAGCAAAAAAACAAAACAAAACAAAAAAAAACAGCTACAATCTGTAGTTTTTAGTAAGCCTGAGAAACTCTGAGTGTCTCAAGCTGAGGGTATAATTAAGTCTTTATTGCGGGTTGAAATTGTGACATAAAAACAGAAAACATCTTCTGACACTGAGCAATGACTCATTTTAAGCCACTCCTAATCAACATCCACAGCAGCTTTTATGCGCAAAAGTGACTTTTCAAAGTGGAAATCTTGTAACATAGAAATTGCAAGATTTCACATCGTGAAAGCCATATGTATATGGATTAACTGTTGAATTGTATAATTTTAAAAAGAAAAGTAATGAATTGAAATGTGATTTTATTAGATTACTATTTAGATAACAGTATCCATTATCTACACAAAATAATGATTTTTTAAAATAGATTTTGTTTACAATGATAAACAAAAATCATGCATACATGCGTAGGTCTGACATGCATGCTACAGCCTTGACCTTTACTGTTGCACACATTGTGTTTGTCTTGGTCGAGCATGCTGGGATGGGTTTGAGAGTGCTGGTAAATCTTACAACTTTATTTGTGCTCAGCAGGTTGCTTAATTTAATAATTTAATGTCATTTTCATTCTATTTACAGATGTTTTTGTATGATTATAAATATGTAGAAAATAAGTTCAAACAAACATTTATACAATATAAATATAAACAAAGTAAATATTGTTTAAACAGTTGCACATAGCTGAATATCTGTACATTAATCAGTGGAACAGTAGCTGTGATGAATCAATAAATGATCAAATCTAAGTTTTTTATGTCATTTTTGCTTGGGTTAGTATGAACAGCAAAAAAAAGAAAAAAAGAAACAGAATGACTGCACAACAGCACTGACCAGAACCAGAGGGCGACTTGGATGGTGGGTGAGAATGATGGGGGAAGGGGAGAAGGTGAATTGGGGTGTGCAGCCAAGAAAGGAGGAGGAATGAAGATGATGACAACAAAAATATAGAGGGGGAATGAACAAGCTGCACAAAAACACCATGATCCACACAGATGTACAGGTGAAGAAAATGCAAACAAAAACAAAACAGAAATGAAAACGGAGAGAAAAATTAAAGCCACCCTGGAAAGCAGAACAAGCACTCAGGCTGATATACAGTAGCCATAGTGACACATACACCCCATCCCTGGGGAGGTTTGATGATTTACTACTCCCTACATTCTGCAGTGCAAAAGCGACCCTGCCCTGACCGAGACACTGTAATCATCTGAATAAACACACAGGCACAAAAAGGCATCCAGAACCAGCAAAGTCTGTTGAATTGGTTCCACAGATTCATTATAATTAAAGAAAAAGAAAACAAAAAATCTTGAGCGCCAAACCTAACAGTCTGGCGTTCATCCAGAAGCACCATCATGCATGTAATTCAGTTCACTCTAATTTGCTAATCATGCCCCCATGTGTCTTAGGTGCGTGTGTTAGGCAGAGGAAGCGTAATAACAGGTGCTTCTCATCAAGGGACATATCAGTGTTGCTGTGGTAACGCTGGCCAGCCTAAGGGTTATTGGTTTAGTATGAGAAATTGATCCATCCTCTCTAAATGGGAATATTGAAACTGCATAATTTATAGAGGCTCCCCCTCATATTTGCAGCTCTCATATTACAAATAAATCTGTTGTATTGATACAAAGTAATAAAGCCCTTTGCTTGTGCAAGATGCAGAAGCAGTGTCTAACAGCAACAGTTATATCGATTGGTGCTTGCCGGTAGGATTCGAATGCAGTCTGCAAGGGTACCCCAAAATAAATGATGTTTTGCATATCTACTTTTAAAACAATCCTGCAAAGTTAACACTGTGTGCACAGATTAGCTGGGAAAAGGCAAAAAGTGTGCAGTTCAAAGACAGGGAGGCTGTTATGATTTAAAAAAAACCTATTTGGCTGAGGTGGTGGGACACACCGAGAAAAACCAAGCAAAATCAAAGCCGACTAGTTGCTTTAGAGAACCTGTGCTGAACTCGGATAACAAAAATTGTACTGGCTTCAACGATTAAATTAAAATTTATGTCTTCCCCTTGTTCCTGTTTAATAACAAAAAAAAAAATTCAAAAATAATTTTAGAACATCCTCTAAGCCGGTTTGCAAATGAATAACGTCCTGACCCCAACCCTTAAAATCCAAACCAGCTGCAAGATCACGGATCAATGTCCATTTTCCTCCATCGCCAATGACAAAGCTCTTCTCGTCCTCATCGTGCTCTGACCTGTCCTGACCTCGCATGGCTGCTACGGTCCACAGAGGCTCTGTGCATATGTGCAGCGATTGTGTAAACACTTGTGAGCGTCTGTCCAATCTGCCTCCATTTAAAGTCTGACAACCTCATGGGAAAGCCTCATTTCCTGCCTTCCTCTGTTCATTTTTTAAGAGGACATGACTGACCCTGAAGTCCAGCACCAATTTGTGTTCCGAAACATGACTTAACACAAGCTGCTGTATTTATAGTGAATAAAAGTTTAACGTTAATTGATGCGCTGCTGAATCACCTCATGGATTGCTCACAATTTGCCTTAACTATCGAGAGTCGTAGCTCTTCTTTAGCCAAAAGCTTTTATTAGCTACATGAATCAAATCATACTTAAATATAATTCTCTTTTTTTTTCTCCACTAGAAGAACTTCTCCTCTCACTTGTAGTTTCTACAATTATTTTTGCCAATACCTGGTCAAAACCTTTAAACCGTTATCCTTCAGCTCTGAGAAGTTAAGCATGTACTAAGATTACAGGAATAATCACACTTTCAATCTAAAGTTCAGTTCCGCTTTTATCTTTCCATCTTTAACCACTGTAATAAACACATCCATTGCAGTTACTCTGACATATCTTTTAACTTCACCCTTTTTTTCACACGCTCTCCCGGCTTGAAAAGGGGAAGAGCCTCGTCAGTGTGAAGAACTTCGCCCATTTGTTACTGTCAGCAAACCTCCATAGTAACAGCAGCTGCTGTAAACGCCCTCCGAACATGTCAGGGGGAAATTCAACCGAGGCAATCGCCTGCAAAAATATCCACCCCACTTGAACTTCTTCACTTTTTGCAACGGTCCAGCCACAAAATTTTATGTATTCCATTTGCGATGGACCAGCGCAAAGTATTTCCTAAATGAAGTGGCAGAAGAAGTTGCAAGGATTTTACATTTTTTCTCATATTTGCATTCTGGCCTCTTTACTCGGATGCCCAAGTTGATGTCTAATCTTCAGAGATTACCTGTGTGTCAATTAGACAGTATAAATTCAGCTTAGTTCTTAGTAAACATGAACAAAAAGCATCATGAAGACCAAGGAACACAGTAGAGACATCAAAGAGAAAGTTGTGGAGAGGTTGAAGGCAGAAATAGATCATTAAACCCTTCCCCAAGTTTTGGACATCTCACAGAACCTCATTTAAACCATTAGAGACAACCAAAAGCCCCGTAGTGACTTTGGAGGAGCTGCAGTGTACGATGCAGCTCAGATTTGAGAATTTAACAAAATAACAAACCTAGGTTGCAGGGAGAAAGCCAGACAAGTTCCATTTGCACTTTGCTTGAAGCAATTTAGGAAATAGCAAATGTGTTTAAGAATGAGAAGAGATCAAAATGATACTTTTTAGGCTAAAAGCAAAAGATAACGTGTTTGACCTATAACTAAAACTGCACACCACTCACAATGAGTCCTGATACTGGCAGCATAAACATCTCATTAAAACTGATGACCAAAGTATTAACATGTGTTTAAGTGACCTAGTTCAAGTCCAACACATACCCTCAAAGACCTACAGCTGGAATTGCAGCAAAAGGTGGTTCTACAAAGTATTGACTCTGCAGCCACACTATTACTCAGGATTTTTGTTGTTACTTTTATAAACATTTTACTTTGATTTCACAACAATGCACTACTTTGTGATTTACATAAAATTACAATGAAAAAAAAAACCCACATTGAATCTTGTGGTTGTAATGTGACAACACGAGGAAAAGTTTAAGGGCTGTGAATTAGTAACCGCCGCGTTCTGGTGAGAGACGGCAAACGTTAGCAAAACTGAAACTTAATGAGAGGAGCCAGATTTTGTGCGTCTCCGACACAACAACGCATTGTTTCATTGTCACAAATTGATTAGCTGTGTGATGGCAGAGCCACTCAGCTATTAATAAAATGCTAAAACAAAAGCAATTTGGGCATCGCGACTGTATCCAGCAATTAAACCGAGCAACCAGGCATAACATCCAAATATGTAAATAGAGGCATGAAGCGTGAAAATAAAAGAAAACAATACAGCTATTATTAGGATTTGATGAACTGTCATTCATACTGTAAGTATGACCTCTATTAGCGAGATGGAGAGAAAAATGAACTTTGAGGATTTCAGACTACCTCTAAATTTAACATGAGAGCAGTCTGGTTTTCAAGTGATCCTGCAACGTTGACCTGCCTCTGCTGAAAGCAAAGGAAAATATGAACTGCTCCAGCGTAAGCAGATGCACATCCATGCACGCGACCCTGACGAGAATATAGCCGATTTATTTAGCACTGAAACAACTGCATGCATAACATTTCTCCATCATTGTCACCTTGAGATGCAGATTAGCATTAGAGAGAATCAGTAGCAGATACGACCACCTCATTATTCACTGGCGACGGCCTCTATGAGGCGAATAGCTGCAAAGATAAGGGGATTATCAGGGTGAATGGAATGGGATGAAGGATGTTTTGTGTGTGTGTGTGTGTGTGTGTGTGTGTGTGTGTGTGTGTGTGGCTGCGACTGAGAAATCCATGGAGGTAATTCATTGTAAAAGCTGCTAATGAGATGCAACAGAGGCACACAGAGGAATGGGCTCATTCTCGCTCCAGCTAACACAAATGCCTCACTGAGCTGCCGTGTGCACAATAAACACTTACACTGAGGTTGTCAAAAATGTACATGCAAAAATAAGTCCTTAAAGTGTCTCTGCCACACCCAGAGCTGCTGCTGCAGAAATGGCCAAACGGTGGTTCATTTATCTCCCTCCCATGACACCAACCTTTTGGACAAAGGGCACAAGGCAGCAAGGGGATTAATAGAGGCGTGTGAGAATAGGAGCGACTGAAATGGAAATAGGGTCCATCTTTACAAGGCTCTAATCACAGTGTCTTAATAGATGACCCAGGTGGGCTGAGTAATAAGAGGCTCTGCCACTTTCAAACAGAGTGCAAAACGGATTTACATGTACACTGAATTTCTATCATGCGCCTTCCCCCGTCGTCCTCTCACCTTTTCCACACTCCATCTTTAGAGTTTTCCAGACAGAAAACACTGCATCGTCCGGTAAAGATATGGTAAAATATGGAAGCCCACAGGGCCTCAAAGGGCACGGCTACAATCAGCAGCTGCAGCAGTCGGGGGTCAGTCGGACAGTTGGGGGGCTGGCTGGGAGGAATTTTGAAGTCGAGCGAGGACGGCGACCATAACGGCAAAGAGGGGCGGGGTGGGCGGCTGCTGCAAGACATTCAGATGCAACTTGGAGATTCCAAATCTGCCTCCCATATTCACATGAAAATGCAGACGCAGTTCTTAAAGATTAAGATGAAGATCTGCCTTCGCCTTTTTCACAATTCCATTTGATTTCTTATTTTACGAACCAAAGTTTGCTCCAAAATTTATGGCAGCGAGGAGAGAAAGTTATTCAGAGCAAAGGGGAAACTCAGGTCTGAGAAAAAGGAATTAAAACCAATTTGAAAAAAAAGAGGAAAAATTATTATTCAAGTATAAAAGAAGCTTAAATAAAGTAACTAGATTTGGAATAAGAGAGTGGCTTCTTATTTAGAAGGCTATATGGGTCACAATTTTATTTTCACAAAAAAATCAAAAAGGGGACAAATTCTCTATGCCTTGCTGACATATCAAGTAAATGATTATTTTTGTTTCCTTTTTTCTTTTAGCATTTTTTTAAGGTTTGTAGACAAGCTCACATGTAGCCATTTGTGGGAAGAAAAAAAAATGAGAGGGCCCTGCAGAGAGAGGAGCTGGGAGGCTCGTTCCGGTGTTTACGGCCTCTATCCAGGATCAGTGTCAGAGTTGCTGGAGGAACAGCAGCAGAGACTCCTAACTCAAAAACAGAAACGCTAAATCACAATCAGATGCACCAGACTGCTACACAAGTTTCTGGATCAAGATTATGTTATTTAGCCGTTTTACAAAAACGCACAACTTGCTGTAGAAGCCAGAGGAAACTGTCTTGTTTTGTTGTATGCCATTTAGTACACAAGGAAAAAAAAAAAACAAGAAGTTGAATTGCTTGACTGATTGTTCAGTAAAACAGAGCAGAAGCCAGAAGCACTTATTCAGACTGAAAGCTGAAACAGCCTCCCACATACAACAGTTACCATATTGTATAATTCATTTTTAATTACTTTGATCCTAGAAGCAGAATTTTCTTATTGAATAGGCTTTGCAAAGATAAAAAAAATGCAGTAAAAAAGGAACACTGGTGGTTTTATTTGGTCAGGTTTTATGAGTCTGTTGTTTTGGCACGTGTCCTGTGAATCAACTGATATTGCATTAAACATATATGTCAACATAAAAGGTGTCAAAGGAGGAATCTTTAATAGCAGTAGTCGTAGCTCTGTAACATCAACATGCACCCGTGATGTATAGAAACTTTAAAACTTGACAAATTAACAGATGTTCAGAGTGAAACACTGTCAGGTGGACGGCTCAATTATATCCCCCACAACAATGTGGACTGAAAAACCCAAACTGCAAGAGCCGCAGAAGGACCAGAACCTGTGCGCTTTCAATGCTACCTGCTGTTTTTACAGCGACAGGCTGATAAACGAGACATTAGATCTAATTTACGTTAAGGTTTTTCCCACTAAGCTACAACATAATTATGAATCAAGTGACTAGAATAACATAGAGGGAGATTAATTAAAGTCCTCTCATGCTGTGACTGCAGAACAATGCTCAGTGTTAAACTTGTTCCCTTTACTTTCTACTCCAGTATTGTTTTAAGTTTTGTCAGCC
Source organism: Poecilia formosa (assembly GCF_000485575.1). Classification (NCBI taxonomy): domain Eukaryota; kingdom Metazoa; phylum Chordata; class Actinopteri; order Cyprinodontiformes; family Poeciliidae; genus Poecilia; species Poecilia formosa. The sequence goes on from NW_006799960.1 coordinate 3,339,490, forward strand.
GGATGCATTTTATTTTTTCTAGCTCTGTTGCCGTTGGAGTTTTACAATAAAGAAGAACCTTCAGCTGGACCATTGTAATGAGGTTCCTCTTCCACATGCTATTCTGAAAATCACAAAAAAAAACAACTGTATTCCTGAACAACCTGCACTTCTTAGCTTTTGAGTAAGGCAAACAAAGATCAGACATTTTAGGCGCTATTATTAAAGGTACAGCTGGAAGTGGTCGTCTGCAGTAGATCGAATGCAGCCTTTAAAGTCGGGAGTGGTACTAAACCCTAAATAGATTCCTGATACTTGTACTACACCACTTACTCATATACTTATATTGTGGGGCTGTTGTCAGACACAGTTATTTCTGCAATCTTCTGCACCAAAACTGTTGGCCTTCTCTTCGCCAGCACCGCTCTTCAACATGAGCAGGAGAGTCAAAACCACGTACAATAAATTTAAAACATTTCAGAATTTCTAGTTGCAGAAAGGCAGCGGCTGCAACAGTCCTTTTCAAATCAGTTAATGGGGGTTGGCTCAGCGTGTCCCCCGGGGAGAACCGACACCAAATGAAGCAGCTGAATGTGCACCAGAGCAGTAAACAGAAAGCCTGCTGGTGGCAGACAATCTGCTGTCAGTCACACACATATTCACACACAATTATTTAGGCCTGCGTACACACTTGAGAGTTTCGCTCCAAACGGCACTGGAAAATGGACTCGCATACACAGAGTCACCGGAATAGAGATGGACCAATTAGCAAGTGACAGACAGAAAGACGGAGGGAGAGAGATGGGGAGAGAGATGAGAATACATTAAATCACTCAGTGTGCAGCAATTCATCAGAGGCACCTTCACACTCTGACACTTTCAAGGAAGCTGAGGAGGCCAGCGGCAAATCCATTCAGTTACAGTGGGAGGATAATTTGGACAGAGTGTGGAGAAAACGGAGTGGCACGCTTGCACCTGAACATTGAAGCACAATTCAACTTTAGCAATAACTTGATTGGGCATGTACAAAATAGCGAGCGTAACCTTTTTCGCTTCTGCGATGAATCGGAGAGCAGTCCGAGGTTTACCTCGCCTCTCGCTCCATGACTGCTGGGCACCACGGATGTGCAGGTGCAGCCAATGACATTTTTATTCACACTCCTCCTTAAAGTGTAGTGCCTGACAGCAGACACTACTTCAGAATATAGCAGGAGTCTCGCCTGCAACAAAGACCTGCAACACAACACAAACGTGTAAATGCACAATCGAACTGCTACGACTAACGGTGGAGAGATAACAGCGCTGTGTGAACTCAGGAAACATTGGAATGCAGAGTTACAGCCTGCTTCCACCAAGGTTAACAAAAGATTCAATAAAGCATGAGTTCAGGAACTGCTAAGTTCATTCTTATTAATAAGAAGGAGCACAAAGCGGCTTTTGAAGTTATTCTCATGTTGATGGGTCAATAAAGACTTTGTTTTTGATTACTCTCGGTTAACAACAAAAGAGTTTGAGTTTATATTCACTAGATGAGAGTATTGTACCGACTCCGGAACAGTTAAATGTTTACATGACTTAGGTGCTTGTAAAAATAGATTTACATTAAAAGGGTAAGCTCATTTGGAGAGTTGTATCTCTCTTACTAGATTGATTTTAAAATTTTTATTATAACTACGCCAGATAAGAGCATCTTCATTTCATTTTATAAAAAAAAAAAAAAAAATGTCTTTGGTGATCTATATTCAGCTGCGACAAAGGCAAAAAAACAGAAGAAATCTGTAAGGGCACAAATACTTCACTGCACCATATTTTAGGTGAAACATTTCCTAGTGAATGAGCTCTGCTGCTAGACAGGTCATATTATGTTTGACTGCTGTAAGATGGAGCAGTAAGAAACTTCCCAAAGTGTGCCTAAAGTCAAACAGCATTATATCACAGCATGTGTGAATCACTTAATGGCCCCGACAACCAAAGGACCATTATGGGAACCCAATACATGCAACACAAATTGCAAAATTGCACCAACTTAACAGAGGACTGAAGCAGTTAGCAATGCTTATGGTTGCTGAGGTTTTCCTCAGCAACAAACCATAATCACTACGAATCATGTTCAACCACCAGAGAGCTTCCCCAGGATCTCTGATTGACTGCTGTTGTGTGTTTTCAAGGCATTGACCCCTGGTGCAGATTGTTGGCATCTCTCAGAAGAATTTGTCTGGCAAAGAAAAGCTGATTTTTTTATGTTTTGTTTTGTCTTTAGAGATGCACAGTAACAGTTTGTTTGTCCATTCTCAGATATAGTACAATAGATGCCCTCTAAAGTGATACTTTGAAGACAAATTCTGTCTGCAGTCAGCTGCAGATTAAAGAAAGCAGATAGAAAGGGCAACCAGTTTACTTTCAGCTGAGAAGGCAAGGCTCATGAGAGCCTTGAGGAGGAATTAACAATATGCACAGGGTCAGAGAGAAGATTGATGGTTTTCTCTTAAGCTGCTTCGGTACAAAAATAAAACATGAAATCCCCCCACTTCTAACAACAATCTTGTTGTATAAGACTTCCTAGAAGTCAACGGGATGCGATAGAAGGAGAGACCAGAAAACCAAACCCATTAGACTCATTTAAGCCTAAATATTGCACAAACGGCATACTCTGACATTAAAGTAGAGTTACTTTACTTTTAAAACATAATTTAGGATGTTTATGTTTATGCGAACGCTCCAAGGGAAGACTTAAAATATCAAACATAAATGCATAAAACAGACTATGGACCTTTTTGGCCACAGGAGCTAAAGGATTGAGACAACAGAGAGCAAGTTTCCCACTGGAGTCAGTGGAATGTAAACAGGCCACCCGCATGCATAGTTTCAAGCTGATTCTTTCGAGGCCGTGAGACGAGAGCCACATCTGGAAAAAGTTGCCCCATGGAGCAATGTAGTTTGTTGGGATTGTCCTCCAAGTTTCCTCCTTCTAGCCACACGCTGTGATCCAAACAGCCCCTTGAGATGCTGCAGGAATGTTGCTGCCTGCTGGGAAAAATGTCAACCTTCAACCTTTTCAATTTTGTAGTAAACATCCTGTGTCTAAAATCCTGCAGATTTATGGGTAAAATGATGCGGATGGATTTTGTCGCAGCTGGGAATATTTAGGCTGTGGATGCTAGAGCCCTCACACAAAGGCGGTGTCATTTACAGGTATCTGTCACAGGAGTTTAATGAAAGAGTTTCAGTTCTGTTTTACAAATCAGAAACTAAAAAACAAAACAAATATGCAAACCACAGGATATCTGATTCAAGGTTTGTTTGACGAGTCCACATTCTGTAGTTCATCGGCCTATGATGATCCTAATGTCAAAAAAATAGACCAAAAGGGCTTATTTTGTATTCCAATCAACAGAATAAAGGTTAAACTCAAAATGTTTTAAAGAACCACTGTTCACTGTGGAACAGAGATGGACAATCTTATGCAGCCCTATGCAAACCATTTGAATGGGCTGGAGTCTTAAGACTTGGTGTTATTGGTCAATCACTAAAGACTCTTTCAGCCAGCACTTCAGGTTACAGCCAAGAGGAAGCTCCAAAGCTGATGCTGTCAAGTCTTTTTGCAGCACTTAGTTGGTTGGCATATTCTCTCAGTGCATTATAAGCCTGACGGGCCACCAGGCTTTACTTATGCCCCCACCAGGCTAAGCATTGCTTATTTATTTAAGTCTTTTTAGAATGTTTGAAATTTTTAATACTTTATAGTTGTTTTTCAGGTATTAATCTTCCAATCTTTCAATAACACATAATTACCAAGTGATATTTTCAAATTTCCTGTTAACTTTAAACACTCAAAACATGATGAGCCGCTGGATGAATGTCTGCTGAGCGCCCCAACCACCGGGCTTAGCAAGTTTTCTGAGGGAAACCTTACAAATAATGCTTACAAATAATTCATTTTTTTTCTTTCATCTATTGAGTTTTCAAAATAGTCAATTACCAGTAAAAACAACAACAACAACAACAAAAAAACAATATTCTTTAAGACAACTGAATGTCAACTAGCAACAACGGGTGCTATGCCCAGAGGAAACTCGTTTTCTCCACTTGTATGCTGGCAGCATCTGGACAGAGCTTTACAAGACAGACTTATATTTGATATAAAATATGAGAGCAACATTGATAATCTAGCCGTCAACAAACTATTGTCTCTTACATTATGCATCGTCTCGGCACAGATGTGTGGCATCGCTGCCTCTCATGTTGAGTCAGAGTTCTGCTTGGGTTCAAACACACACAGTTTCAATTCTTGTCGCTAACGTTGACTCCAGCTGACACCAGAACCCAACTGCTGCCCCTGGCACTTTCACGCTTTACCCTATTGTGGTGCTATTAAGCTTATGGCTCACATGACCACCTGCTCTGAAAAATGGCTTTCTGGGTCGTTGCCGGATTATTTCACCACAGCGTGCAGTCTTGGGGGGCCACAAATAGGTCAACACAGCTTCATATCACAGGGTTCTTACAGTGCAACATGCAACAGAGAAAGCACATGCCATTGAGATGAACAAAGAGCCATGCAGCAATTAATTAGCAGCAACATGTCTAGACAAGTGAAAGCAAATAGTGGCTAATTTCCTGTGTTGTGACTTCTATCGGGCTTGTTTTGTGGATTCGCAGGTCCAACCCCCCCCACCCTCTTCTGTGGCATCTTGTTGGTACCACAGCTATTGTTCTGTTGACAGGGCCACTAATAAAGCAGCTGGTTGCAGCTCTTGTTATTGTGGTAAAACTGGCCACAGCTGCTTTAGCAAAAAAACATCCCGGTATGCGTTTGAAGCCGTTTTCTCTTTGTTAAAAGCTGCAGGGAGAGAGAGCAAGCTCACTTCAGCTTCCAGGTCCTTTTATAGTGTATTCTGTCAGTAGAGCTGGCCAAGAAGATGCCAACACACTAAACAAAAAGAAAGAGGATACAGGAACATGTGCAATAATGTATGATAACCACAAGGCATTAGCCATTTCTCTTTGTAATATGAAACACAAAATATAGTCAAGTCTCTTAAGTCATAAGGCTTTAAGAGTACCTGCCTTATTGATTTCCTTACATTGCTAATTAAAAGACGACAAGTCAGATGGTTAGCGTGATTAAAAACACACTTTGCATGGCTGTAATGACCTTCATATTGTGGTCATAATGGCCCAATAAATAGGCAAGAGTGTATCGAATGTCGAGCTCAGAGGCCTTTCATGTGAAGCTCTTTAAGGTAAGACCAGGATAGAGGTTTGGATTCATTACCAAACTAAAAACATACAGCATAGTCTTCAAAAGGCTTTTTACAGGAAGTGACAGAGTTCCAGTGGAAGGGAAGTAGGTAAAAAAGGAGCTGACCGAAGCACCATGAGCTGCTGAGAGGCCCAGTTTAACCCCTGGAGACAGCTGCCGAGTCTCAATCCCTTTGGGAGACTGAACAAACTGTTATACCGTCTGATATGTTTGTTTTTTAAATACTAGATATGGGTAGTGGCATTTGTGAACAAATACCAAATAAATTCCAATAGAAACGATTTCACCATCGCTTTTTTTTGTTTGCTTGCTTTTGTTTGCCCATTTACTACCACAAGGTGGCAACAAAGCACCAAGTTGTTTGGAATAAAGCAGAGAAAAAAAACACAGTTTGCACTAAAGCGAAGACAAGATTGGCTGCTGTGGAGGAGTTTTCACTTGTGGATCACTCAAGCCTGTTTCAGAATACGCTTCAGTCACATCGCCTCTTAAAGCCTCCTCTGGAAGAGCCAGTCTGTTTTATGCTACATGTTCCGCACAGATGTGAGGTTTGCAGAACTACAGACGGTGTTAAAATCAGATACGCTGGATCAGAATTGAGCTCATCTCTATTCTGAAGGGTTATTATAGATTTCCAGATTGTCTTTAAGGTCTGAATTGTCAATTCGGGTAAAATTTCGAACACATCGAAAGGGGGAAAATGTCCAAATATATTATTGATAGAGCGTGAATGCACACCACCTGAAATATAATAACCACATATTACGTGTAATCAGTCCTTAGCAATTGTAACATCGAGCGCAATTATATTGCAACGGCAATTGCGATTCCATAACATAGAGCATTCATGTATATCTATAGAATGGTACGTTTTGAGCTATGTTGGTTAACATGCATTGTGAAATATGTACATGACTGTCACATGCATCCCTGTGGTTTGAAGGCTGAACTGAACAATTGGCAGAAAATTCAAGAAACATTTTCTGTTGAAATGCACATCTCAATCATAAACAAACACTCCTAAGAAAGCCCTGGCAAACTTATGATTCACCTCACAGTTTTTCCACATAAATAATTGATCAACATGTCAAGAAGTTGGTCCAAATTATGATTCATTAATGAGCTCCACAGCCTGATCCTGTCCTCAAGTACTTGGGGTTTTTTTTCTGAGCAGAGATTTGATTGATTTTAGAGCTAGGAGAAGCAGACAAGTTGCTGTGACATGAGATAAACCAAAGTGTGGGTTCGTGACGGACTCAATTCAGAACCAAAACAGAAATGGGAGTCAGTAGGTCTGTGGACTGAGAAGAGAAACTGCTGACAGTGTAACCAAAAAATGTCTTAAATGGTCATGTCTTCACATGTCATGTTAGATTTTAAACAGTAAGACAGTGGAAAAATTGATTTGATGATGTGTTCTTTTCCATTTCCTACTTCGTGCTGAAAGAGCTGCTGTTACATACTCCACCCACAGTCCTTTCTAATAATTGATAACTTTTTTTGTTTATTTTCAAATAATTGGCTCCCAGAAGACAGGTTGCTTTTCCTGCTTTTAATATAAATATTCAGGCAAGAAAACAAAAGTGGAAAAAAAAAAATTAAGCAATTACTCCAATACTATTTGACCAAGTTTAAAAACAATTATTCTTTTTATTTAAAAAAAAATCTTGCTTGTGCATCATGTATTAAAGCTAAAACATGGCTATTTATTTCAAATAAATATTTATAAGCACCTGTTTAGACTGTAGATACAAGGTTTGACTGAAGATAAATTATTTTATTTAGTTAAAAGGAATGCTTTCTGCTTAGTTAAAGAGGAAGTTCATGCAAGACCACAAGAGCCTTTAGGTTTCCTGACGCTCTTTAGTCCGCGAGTAAATATGAGTGTGTAGCATGACAAGCAACCAGGGATTGAGAAAAGCCTACTCCTATCCCTGCCGATGACAAACCTCGCCGGGTCTTGTTATCACTTGGCAGACTGTCTTGCGCCCAAAGCAGCGTGTCCCAATAACAGGCCATAAAAGTGACAATGCGTATCGACAGCCTAAGAGGCTGCTGGGACGCATTCAAAGATAGAAGACAACCTTGACGTGTGCAGAAAGAATGTATTAGGGATGACGCAGCAACAAAGAGAACACACACACACACAAGAGCACGCGTTTTCCCAGACGCATTACACATCGATTATCCCTGACGAGTCACCGAGTGTCTGGGGAGTGTTTGTTTATGTGCATGTGTGGGTGTGGCAAGCTAATATTTCTGCAGTCGTGTGCAAGTATCACCAACACTAAAAAAAAAATAAAAAAGAGAGGTGTAGAGGTTCTAGCTAGAAGACACTTTTTATGCATTAACAGAGACCGAGATTAAACTGTAATAAGAGAAATGAAATGTGCAATAAACTTTTTTTTTTGCTATATTATGTCGCCATTTATAATACAAAAAGTCAGTTTATTGCTTCAAATTGATAGTAGGCAAAGTAGGCATGAGAAGTTAAAACCCTTAAAAGTTGAGAAAGTTTGAGAGAAGTTATTTTGGAGGAATGCATGTTAGCAAAAACAAGATATTTTACGGTTTTAAACAATTACAACTTCCAAACTGCTCAAATTTTCCTTCGTGCTTGTCCTATGATTTCTTTGCAATCCTTTTTTTTTTTTTTAAATAAATAAATAAATAATCAAGGCAGAGTGACAAGTTTTTCTGAGCAGTTGTACGAAGCTTAGACTAATAGTGTGTTGCCCTGCCTTGCCACACTTGTTGTTGACTGCCAATCAGCTGGCTGAAGGGCAGGTGTTATTCTTTCCTCTCGCTTACAGGAAAAACAAAATGGTATTCTGAAACATTTCCGGTGGACGTAAAGACAGAGAGACATGTAGCTGAAACGGAAAGTAACTAAATGTATTTTTAAACCATCACTCGTCACTTCTGCATCAGACATGCGTCCACCGAATCACATTACTTAACTAAGCAATGTCCATGTTGCGGGACTTAATCCTGTGCGATTAAAAATCAACATGTAGAATGGAAGTGGTCTAAAACGTAAAATCAATATGTGACAAACGGACAAACATGCATCTGTCTACTAATATTTTTGATTTCAAACCTTGATTTGATATGTCAGGTAAAAATCAACATCATTCCGTCAATCTGTTTAATATAAACTGATTTTAAAAGCCTCTAGCTTGTATGAATAAGATGATCTGTGGAAGGGAAAACACAAAGCAAATTCCATTTTCTTATGCAGAGGAGAAACTCTCCTGAGGAAAAAAATCACTTTTGCAGCATCAGTGCACACAGTTACTATAGCAACATGAACATGTTGGTTTTTAAAACTCCACAGCAACTGCAGATCAAACAATTCCTCTTTGCAATGGTAAAATTTAATTAGTAAAAAAAAACTGAATTACCATTAACACTACATTTAGCTATTGTGCTTCTAAAAGCTACAAGTATGTTGTTCACATAAACAATTTAACCAGCATTCATCTTTAGCCCCAGCCTTTTTCTATTCACTGTTAACATTTGTCAGCAACTATTGTGACTGAACTCATTCAACCATCAGTGAATGCCACAATAGCAAGTCAGTAAAGGCAGCAGCAGACAAATGAATAGTTTCACTGACAAATGACATGCCCACTCACAAACTACAGGGTAGGTTATGTGTTGTTTGTCCTCCTGCTCATTTGTTGTAATTCTCCCACAATCCTTTATGTGGCAAAATGACACAGCTGCCAGACATATCCACTCTGCTGGCGCCTCTGACCTCCACTCCTTTCCTCTCTCGCTCACTCACAAACAAGTTCTCCCTCCAATGAACTAACTTCACAACCACAACATGTCTTCAAACATCCAAGCTAAGAAGAAATCTCATCTCTGGAGAGCTGACATCTCTTTGTTGTTTATTTTGATAGCAAGTATGGGACACACCCTGTTTACCAAGTTTGATTCATAACTTTGAAATCATTTGGTGACTCAGGGGCTTCTGGAGAAAACATCTGGTTGAAATTTTTTCCAAATTGCAACCTTGGAGTGCGACCCACCACAGAAATCTGTACAAGTGGAATAGAATCGAAACCTTTTAACAACAACAGGTTAACAACATGAGCCGAGTTGGCTTTTTTGATATTGCTGAACATCCCAAAGCAACCAGACCAGACAAGGCTTCTCTCGGTTCACTTATTAAGATAAGAATCCAGCCTCACGTTGGCAGAGAGCTTCTCATACAAAGCAGCAGGCTGCGTATTTCCAATGGTGTGCAGGGCTGTCTGGCATCTGGCCATACTGAGATCTGCTTCCTTGCAAATCCTTGTTGATTTAATTTGTGCACGCTCGACCGGCAATGTCAACTTCGCGAAACGCAGCCCTGAAAGCTGGTCTAAATTAGATGAGCGTGCTTAATGCTCGCTTTTCTGCCTCCGCTGGATGCCAGATGACAGCACATGAACAAGTGCTAAAAAAGCCCAGAGAGAGCCAGCAACGCCAACATCACAGCAAATAGGATTTGAAATTTCTGGAACGGTGTCCGTATTGAAGGGAAATACAGAAAAGCTCAGCTGCACAAATTACCCGGCAGATGCTGTGTTACTAATGTTCATATCTGTGCAGAAGAATCCATTTCTTGTCGTTCCAACCAGCAGACACAAAGAACTCTGGTAGGTGTGTCGTCTGACTGAGGCTGAGGGCGGTCATTATGGTATTATGTCTTTAAGCAGGGTCTATCTAAGAAGCAATCCAGGGTCATTAGCGGTGTAGCTTTCAGGGTTCAGCGTGCTTAATGACTAGACCTGTCCATCCTGTCTGAGTGATTAGTTATTGACGAGGTTGAGCCCGACTGATGCGGGAGAATGTGCGTAAGCTTTCTCAATATTTAGTGAATGAAAAGTGGATTTGGTTACAGAGACAAAAGCAAAGAGACTTTTTACAATGTCTAGATCCACCTGCTGTGTATACACGGTAAGGTTAGGGGCAACTCTGTTATTAACTAGCTATTACCTGGTCCTTCACATATTCTGAACTGGACCACAATGGTCGACCATTATCTGAAGATGCTTTCTCTGTGCCACTGAGGGAGTTTCTTGTTAGTACCGCTAATATTCTACATGAGCTAAAAAATCTCCTGTAATCTCTGTATCTCTATTCTGAGGAGTCACGGTTGAAAAACCTGAATGCTTTTCTACAAAATTAAACATCCAGGTCTGGCTAGAGACTCCAAAAACCTTGCTGGGGAATGTGGTTTGGTTTTTACTGAAAACAGACTTTAAGGCACAACTCTAAAAGACAAGACAGAGACAGGAGTTGGATTAGAGCGAACTGTTCAGGGCTGGTGTGAATGCACTCATAGTATTACCTTTAAAAATAATCCGAGTGTTAGGATGTGAAAGAAGAATGTGACAAATGTTGCAAAGTCTTTTGTGCGTTAGTGCCGCAGTAGCCTCAGTAGCCTGCTTTTTTTTTATCACAGATAAGATATTCACTGCAGGGGAAAAACAGGCCTCATCTGCGCGTTTCCTGCTGCTACTGAATGCATGAAAATTAAATCAGAGCAACGACACAGAAGCAGAGCACACAGACGGGCATTAAAGGGAAAACTCTATAAGCACAGATCTGTAACAAGCTGACAATGGCAGCCTGTATGGTCAAGGTTAACCATTATATGCTTTCAGTACTAGTTAGTGCAGGTAAAATATCCAGATTAGAGGAATAATGAACAGTGAAAAGGCATAACTATTCTCATAACAAACATTTCAACTTAGATTTGAGCAAAAGGGCATCAGTGTTTGCTCCTCAACAGCAAATTTCTTCCACACAAAAACCTGTAACATCTCCAAAACATCCGATTTTAGTATCTTAAACAACTCAGGAGGTAATACATGGATGATATTTGCTCCTTAAGTTTGTAACTCGTGAAACTCTCGTCATTTCAGCAATAAATCCCTTCTAATTTGCATGTAAGAGCACTTATAGACGAGTCAGCCAGCAATCAGTTTGAAAAGACTTTGCCAAACTCATTGTACCTTCTTTATTCTGATAAGGATGCAATTTTCTTGAGCGTATAAATCTACCACATGGTTTTGAGGTCATATCAAGTCAAAGACAGACAAGTTTGCAGGTTTGCATTTACCTTTTTGTGTTGCCAGAAGTCGGGTTTAGAAGGACAGGACACCCACTGGGAATCGCACTCTGATGGAGACGAAAGTTCGTCCAGTTTTTAATTGAATACCATCAAACGATTGTGGATGATATGTCAGGTTGGTCCACACTGATGGTCTGGGAAAATATAAGAAAAGAGATTTACATTATAAGAGAAAAGCTGAGCGAATGAGAAAAAAAACAGATCTATAATTTCTCACACTTATTTACCGACAGCGTCTAAAGCTTGGAGGGATTTTTTTCAGTACATTTCTTTCTAAACACTGCATAAAATAATCATTTTGTGATCAGAAAAAAAAACCAAGCTGTAATGAAAGCATTAGTTTGCAAGATTCACCACAGAGTGTTGGGAATTTCAAAAAGGGCTGTTATGTCTGGCAGAGCAGCATGAAGTAGGTCTTTTCCCATCTTGGATTTCCTGCATCCTGTCACTTCCCAGTCTGTCTGAGAGTTGTCGTTGGCTCACATCCTCAGCTCCATTTTTCCCAGTTTGAAATTCCTCTAAATCCACAAACTCTCTCACATAAGTTCCCGCATTAGTCACAAAAAAAAAAAAAAAAAAAAACTCTATCCAAACTAGAATTGTTAACCAATTCCAGCTGCTGTGCCTTTCTGTCCTCAGGCATCCGACTGTTTGCTTTATACTCATTATATAGGAGACATTTATAATGATATGGGTCATCTCTGGAAGCAAACAGTTCAGAAATACTTTCACCATCCTCTTTGTACTTTGATTTCCTTCCTCTCAATTCAGACTTTTCTTCTCCGGTCCTTTTGCCCTCACTTAAGATGTTTGGTTTTCATAAGGAGTCTAGGGCTCAGTCTTGAAAGATTATTTAGGCCCGAGCAGCTAAGCGCTGCGAGAGCCTATTGAAACCTTGCTGTTTATTATTTTTCCCGTGCCAAATAAA
>NW_006799960.1:3354274-3379569 GCF_000485575.1 Poecilia formosa
AGAAGATGAACTTTAACCTAACAGAGCTCTGTGGTTCCTCCTGTCAGTGTGAGAGTCAGGGTGAGGAGGCGCCATGTTGGGAAGAGAAGTGGAAGCTGCATCTTCAGAACAAACAGGTCATGATGCTGGGCTACTGATTATCCTTCTGTCTGGACACAGGATCAATAGAACCAGTTTAAAAGCTAAAATGAATGGTTATATGCCAGACATGGAAAACTGGGATGCTTTGTGCTTTAAGATGTTTGGTTTTCATAAGGAGTCTAGGGCTCAGTCTCTGTCTTGAAAGATTATTTTTGTTTTTGTTGCTGCTCACAGTGGCACCCTGGTGCAGTGGGTCTCCTCCTTTTTCAGACTCACGTCTTCCGCTTAGAAAAGCTCCACTCCCTTCTCTGCTTCACTTCCTTTACCAGAAGCTGGAAGGTAAAAATCCCTTTTATCTTCCCTTTCTTATTGGTCTTCCTCCAGTCAAAACTCCCCCACACCCACTTGTAAAGAAAGTCCGCTAGCTGCCGCACTACATGCTTAACATCAATACTTTTGTTGGATTTACTCTGAATCAGGACTGTCTTTTGGCTAAAGGCCTTACACAACCAAAAAAAGAAAAGGAAATTAAAAGAAAATAAGTATTTTTATAAAGTAGCACTATAATCAGGGAGAATCTGCATAACATTATGGCAATATATCTTCATTTGTGGAGGTTTGTAACTCTCAATAGATAGAAATATTTTCATATTGGAGGCAATGAAATAAATCTAAAAACAATTTGAAAAGTAGCTACAAAGCCATCTAAGGATGCAGCCATTGACAATAAAGAATAATGGAGAAATGGCCCAGAGATAAATTTGACAGTAAACCCTCCAGCTGAAATATGAGTTCATACAGCCAAGATTTAAAATAGTCTCATGTGAAAGGAAAAAGGCTAAACAAGATGATAAAGGCTGGAACCTCTTGAGATTACTGTGTAAAGAAGGTTCTTAATGAGACTGTTCTACTACAACAGAGTGTCTTCAGTCAGAAGCTTCTTCAGATTCACTGTAATACAGACTGCTACAGGAGAACCTCTCTGTCCAAAGCCATCAGAATCTACAACAACTCTTTGGAGAAACTTGGATAATGTGAATTATAACATCATTTAATTCCCCACTGGGATTAATAAACGTCTGTTTGAACTAAAACAAACAATTATATCCAGTCAGGGTATCTTGGAGACCTAACAAACGGGCACCATATCCAGTTTGTTATGAACTGTGATGAACCGTTTAGAAAATATGGGTTTGCTTACTGTGCTACTGGGTGAATTATATGTCTTAGTGCAAAACCCTTTAAATGGTCGGTACGACCGGAAAAGCTCCATTACCAGTTCAGGCCATTCCCCATTTTGCTGCTGGTTGTGTGACGCATAGCAGTCGTGAATGGAGGCAACTCAGAGATGATGCTGAGAAGATAATGAAGGGCTGACATGAGGGCAAGCAAGAACTGTTCAGCAGTAAACAGTTCACTTGGGGTCACGGTTTTTGTGGTTCTGCAGTGAAATCTATTAGAATAAACCCCAACCACTTCTCTGTTGGATGTCATGGTGCCAAAACTTCAAACCAAGAAGAAGGAAGTCAGGTGGTCCATTTAAAGACACACGTGTGTCATGACAGGAAGCCTTCAGCAGAAATACAGACATGGGAAAAAAAAAAAAAAAAAAAACTACTTAGGAGGTTCAAATAACACGAGTGTATATTGGTGAACCAAGCGAACAGACAGCAAACAGTTGTTAAGCAAGTGAAGGTTCTGAATCCTTGAACATTTCAACAAAAACTCTAAGGAAAACATCAGGAACTGACTGTTCAGGAGGAGAAAGTCTCCTCAGTTTGTCTTAACAATACGCTCCTTGTTCTTTCGCTCGGTTTAAACAGCTTTTATCAAAATCTATTTACTCGCTCGTTCAGACCCAACTCCCTCTCACATTCTGTCTGTGCATTTTTTTTCCTTTTTCCTTTATGTTTTCCCACCGCCATCTTCTTCTCTTGGATAAAGAAGCAGATTTAGCGGCAGCCAGCAAATAGACACAAGAAGTCTATTCAAACAACCCAGCCATGACAGAGACTGAGGAAGGAAGGACAAGTGAGCGGGAAGAGCAGCAGCAGACTGAGTAAGTTCCCTGAATAACATGAAAATACCAATAAACAACATCTTTATGGAATGAAAATCACATTGCATGAAGGCCTAATGCCTTTAATTGCATCCATTTCGTATTTGCAATCCTCCCCCCACCCCGTTTATCACTGCTTTCCATCCTCATCCTAACAAACACAGACACACTTGCATAGACACAATGCTCTCTGATGTTATAATCCTCCGAGGTCCATTAACCAGACCAAACTAACAACAAAACTAATTGGCAAAAAGGCTCCAGAAAATCTTTAAAAAAAAATGTATTTGCAGAAGTAAATTTCTTAAAGCAGTCATGCACTGGAGACAAAATGAAGACTTACTCATTTGTTGTTGCTTATGTGCTTAAAATGCAAAGATCGAAGGCAGATGTTACAGCTAACAGTGTTGAAGACTTCTTAGTCAACATATTAGTTACTGTTGATGTTCGAATATGTTTCAAATTATTATTTTATTTCACTAGTCTGAAAGAGTGCGGTGACAATGTCAGAGTAAGCTATCCACATTCACCAATGCAATGATGGAGAGAAGACATAAAAACACCTCAACAGCTTAAAGTGCAGCTACATCTTTCAGAATTATTTTTTTTTCAAACAGATTAAGGATTTTTATACGCAAACGTATCAAGAGTAAAAAAAAAAAATTGACCACATTACAAGTACACCATGGTACAGCCAATATGAGAAAATATGATATGAGGGGCCTATGAGGGGCCGTTTAGGACAAAATCTACGTTTTGTCTCTCACACACTACCGAAAACTCACGCATACTCAAAATAATAATCACGCACACTCAAAAAATACTCAAATTGCGTATACACACTACAAAATGTCACACACACACACACAAACGTTAACTATCTCGCACACTTACACTACTAGCAGCTCGCACACGCACACAAACGTTTATCTCTCACATACACAAGACTAAAGTTGAACACAAACACACAGTACTAAGACTCGTTTTATGTATGTGTGAGAGCGCTCCCGTCACAGGGGGGACAGATTTTCACGGGGGAACAGAATTTCTCACAAGACCTCTTAGTAATTCTTGTAATGCTGGCACCCAGTGGACAGATTGTACTACAGCAATTTTGCTATTTGTAATCAATCAGATTTATTTATTTCTATACCACATTTAAGCTACAAGAAAGTTAAAAGTTCTATATATATTTAAAAGCACAAATATACTAAGTAATAGAACATACAGTGAGTCAACAATCGAAACTTATAGTTTAGGATCTACGCATGTGCAGTTTGATCAAAATATTATGCCCCGCCTCTTCTGTGACAACTCTCACACATTCAAAAAAAGTCTCGCTCTCACACATACATAAAACGAGTCTTAGTACTGTGTGTGTGTGTGTTCAACTATAAACGTTTGTGTGCGTGTGTGACATTTTAGTAGTGTGTATACGCAATTTGAGTATTTTTTTGAGTATGCGTGAGTTTTTGGTAGTGTGTGAGAGACAAAACGTAGATTTTGTCCTAAACGGCCCCTCATAATAATGGGCCCCACAGCAACGAGACTAAAAGTAGACGTGTAATGAAGAGATCTTCATTCATGGAACTATTTTTACTTAAGTCACTGTATAGCACTTTGAGAGCACTTTTTGCACTTTATTAACAGGCACTTTATTTCGCACTGCACTTTAAGCATAGATTTGCACATCAATAACAATTTGCACACAAGACGTTTTAAGTATATTTATCCCTGTGAAGGGAGGACAGTTGTTACTCAGAGCAAGGAGCTACTGGTGGGTAAAACTTGAGCAAATGTCCGTGCATAATCTGTAAAGTGTGGAGGTGCGAAGGTGTCTTTTCTGTGTTCTCTCCAGGGTGTTCGGATAAAGGCTGGGTCCAGACACCATTTATAGGTTCCGGGAGAAGCCATGGAAAAGTGGGAGGGGGAAAGTGTTAGTGGGGTTTGTAGTGTTTCATATGGTGTAAGGATAAAATATAAAATAGTAATAAAAAGTAAATAGAAATGTGTTATTTGGTAAAAATGTATTTTATTTATTTATATAGGTGGAAATTGGTAAATTGAGATCCCCTGTGATTTAAAAGGTGGTTTGGTCCTTCACAGCTGCTGATTTAAGGCTGCAGTTTGACCTGGGGTTTTGTTCTTGTCTTCTGGAAGAATAAACCTTTGCTGTTTCCACCTCAACCTTCATCCTCACTGTAAATCCAGCCGCACAAGGCCGCCTTGTTACAAGATGCTTTTTTTCTTTTAATTCATCAAAAGACATGTTGATTTCATTCATCTTCATTAACAACACCAGTTCCACCTGGAGAAAAGTAATCCCAAACCATGATGCTGCCAGCACTGAATGGTGAATGTTGGTTGATGTGCAGTGTTTATCTTGTGCCACATACGTTTGAAATTTTGCACTCAGGTTTGGTTTCATCACCATGATATACAATAAAATACTTCTACATTGGAGCCGTACTCCTTTATTTAGACATATCCAGGATGTATAAATGTCTGTCTCGTGTAGAGCAGAAACAAAAACTAATAACCAGAATTCCCTGCATCTCATTTTTCGGTATGTTGTCCTCCTCTTAGTAGCCTCATGACCATCTTTCATCAGATCTTAACAGCGATTGCAGGAAAGTACCCAAACTGACCAAACAAAGGGGTTTTTTTGGAATAAAATTCAAGTTTTGGTGTGGCCTAAGAGTCCAGACCAAATACAGAAAAAACGTCTGGAAAGGACTGCCAACAAGCAATATCCTCACAGTCTATGGAGACTGTTGTCATCCAAAATCTTCAGACTTTGCCAGGTAAATGTAAGAAATGCTGCAATTAAATAAAAAGGAGCCATAAGTGTTAGTTGAAGGGTGTGCAAACTTATACGACTGGGTTGTTTATAAAAATATAAATACCTCTCTATGTCAAATTATTTTGTAGCAAACGTGAAGCCACCTCTGTGACCGCTATTATTTTAATGAAATCACATCACAATGGTCCAGAGTAAACCTGGAAATATAGAAAACAATGAATGAAAACTAATGAAATGTTGGATTTAAAGTTCCCATCCTGACTGAAAATCTTCAGACAGATCAAGATAAACTTTAAAGTACTGAATCGACATGAACATTTTGCACATCGTGGGATTTTTTTTTTGTTCATATGTGGTTGAATTAAGCTAATATTCAAGAGCTTATGTAAACTGATTGATAAAATGTACAACACTCACAGAAATGGGCACAGAAATCTCTCCTGAATAAGCATGTGCAGTAAGATGTGGGGTTAGCCAACGACAGAAATGTCCATAAGGGCCCAGAAAAGCTCTGCCTTTCCCTTCCTGCAGTTCTCACTTCTGCTTTCTGGCTTATCTGTTCTTGACCTTCTTGAGCCGCAACCAGCATAATGAACTCAAACTGTAGAGGAGAAAAGCAGCTTGAAGGGGTGGACGCTGTATAGAACCAGCCTGCGTGTGCTTTATCGGAGCAAGGACACAGTAGAGCACGTATCCACACCTTGTTTGCCTTTGGCTTAAATTAATATGCTGGTACCCGACGAGATAACAGGGGCATTTCCTATTATGAGCCTGCTTGGGAAAAGGGAAGAGGGAGGTACGGTTTAATTGCAAGCGGGACAAACTTGTCTTTGAGTAGCAGACATTTCTTTAAAGCTAGAGCGAGTTATAAACAGTGGGCTGGCAAAGGGGAAGGGTACACTTTGAGAAACATGTGACAAATGGTAAAAGAGGAATAGAAAGTGGACAAACTGAGAGAAAAATGTGAAACACGCCTAAGAAACAACAAGGGGGGGGAAAGGAGAGGAAGGCCAGGTGGAAGTGGTGAAAACGAAAAGGTAAATTGGGGGAAAAAAAAAGAAAAAGGGTCAAACAGAATCTCAGAGGAGGAAGGAAAATGAGAAATACGGAGAGAAGGTGGAAAATGGTGGCAGCCAGCCGGAGGTTCTTTATGATGGATGACAACCAATCATCTGCCTGTCCATCCATCATCTGATAACACATAAAGGGAGGAAACAACCAAACTGAAGCACAGAAAACCCTTACAACATCTTCACTTGCGTGTATGGCTACGTGCAGTTTATGTGGAATAGTAAGCAAGATTTTTTTTTTTTTTGAGAGAGACAGAGAGAGAGCAGAGAACCAATAAACAGCCTCGCCTTTGAGTATCATCTCCTCCCAAAGTCCCAGATAACCCTGGTTCAGCTCAGATATATAAACTGTCCATGAACAGAAATGTTATTTCTCTCCAAGCACATGACGCTCACCACAGAGACCACCATGACTGGAGGCTGCATCCAACACAGATGGACTCACTGACATGCAGTCATGCTGGGCTTTGATTAAAGGCTCGTAAAAATAAAACCCAGAGCATCACATGAAGCCGATGATGAAATATTTCACTGTATCTTTATCTTTTGTTGATCTGCATGTCATATTTACAAGGGCACTTTATTGGTAGAAAAGCAGATAAACGGATTGGTTCACGAATGGATTGAAATTTATCCGACTAGAATCTGATTGTGTGAAATTATATTGGGTTATGCACTCACTGGCCAATTTATTAGGTACATGTAAATGCTGATTAACAAAAATTGTAAATCAATCAAATAAATGACAGCAACTCGATCCATTTATGCATCTGACCATGGTGAAGACTCAAACCGAGCATCAGAATGTGAAGGAAGGCAGATTTCTTGGTCTTTTAACGATAAATATTTGTATTTCAGAGAGTGTCTCAGCTTTACAGAGAACAGTCAGCCTTGGTGACGTGAGAGATTTAAAGACATGCAACAGTAGATAAAATATTTTTCAATTTCTGAATCTACAACATATTAAAACTTGAAGTTGACAGGGTAGAGCAGCGGCAGACTACACCAGGCAAATCCTCAGGACAGTAAATGGACACTAAAACTTAAAAAGCCTCACCAAAACAAAACTTCTTCAAAATTAGCAAAGGTTAACTGGCAAACTATTTCCTAAAAGTCAGGTCAGTTGCAGGTTTACATTCACAGGCACGAATGACTGCGCACTAAATTCTTCCTCTTGAAGACCTTTGCAGATCAGTTCACATTTCTTTATGCAAAAGCATAAAACTGGGGATCGTAGTTTTATCCTGAGGATAAAGCATTCCCTTTGCTTTAAAAAACAATTAATACATTAAAAACTGCTTACTGCTTTTTAAGACCAAAATGTTTGCCGAAACATAGAAACACAGACAAAGATGAAGACCAACTTGCATACACAGAACAACACAGAGTCAAAGAGACAATGAATCAACAAGAAACAGAATTTCTTTCCAAAAACATAACAAGCCATTTTGTAGAGCATACAGAGAAGGCTTGTTGAAAGTGCAAAAAGTTTGCAAGCGGACCTGTGAGTACACGCCTGTGCTTTAAATGCATGAGGGGAAATTTGTTTCCGACGGTGCTTAAAATGAGGATCCTTCCCTCGGATGACATTATAGCATCTAATCCCAGCAGAGTACAACTGCTGCATCAGCAACTCTTTGCATGGAGGCGACAAGGACAGTCCAGGCAACTGTCTGTTCATCGTCCCCCCCCCTGGTTTCACTCCTCCATCCCCACTCCTCTTTATTCAACTAAACATTTAGTCAACACTCGTTTATATTTTGGTCACACATGCGACACGTCGAGCACATTCCAACTTTTAAAAGTGTTAAACATGACGGTGTAACAACCACACTTTCCATTTGACTTGCTACGCAGAGGACGTTGTGGGTTCTCCACCCTGTCCTGCACACACCGCTTGACTTGAGGACGAAGAAGTAAACACATCTTCAGGTGGCCATTAGTGCTCTTTCATCGTCTTTCCACATTACATTTTGCAAAAAGCCGTAAGTTATATTTTTTCCAATTCAAAAAAAACATGTGACAACAATAAAAGGCAAAAACAAAAAAATACAGGATGACAGGAAAACTAAACGCATTTTTTTCTACTTAATCATATTCAGTCATTTAGAATATGTTTTCCAGTAAAACTCCATTATCAGTCACCTTTTGATATATTATTTACCTGTTGTAAATAACTTGAAAATGACTAGATATATGTGGCAATGTTTAGCTCAAAACTTAAAAGGTGCAAACTGTTGATTTTATGTCAGAACTTTAAATTAACTTCACATTATTTAACTTTGAATTATTTAAATACACACTATTTCTTCATTTGTGAGTGATGTTAACGGTATTCTTCAATGCGTTTAAATATGTGGAAAGAAAAAGAGCTTATAATTGTTCTTTTCTTCAATTTCATTGCAGTTTCTCTCCTCACATCTCTGCACTCCTGTTTAGATATCTTTTTACATTAGCGTCAGTTTCTCTTTCGCACTGCTCTTATTTTACAGTTTTCCTTATGTGGCATTCAAATAAGTTTGTACACTGACAGAAATCTCAAAGTCAGATCTCTGCTGTTGAAACTAGAGATTGTTGGCATAGCTCAGTGTCAGCGTAATGTTCCATCTTCGCGACATCAGAAACCAGTTTGGTGGAAATAAAATGAGGTTATGAACGAATAAATAAGGACGTGTCCAGCGTCTCTACCTGTAAAGTCTGTTTTGAAGCTTAGATCGCACAAACGCCACTTGAGAGAAAGTTGGTGTTGTCATAGTGATAGATTTGTCAGCTACATTGATAAATGAGGGAATCGCGCTTTCTGGTTAAGCTTTAGACACATACGACAAGTAACCTTGGGTAGTAAATGCCCATTCACAGTAACATATTATGCAAGTCATAACCATCTACCAGTCACTTTTTATAACATGAATTCTGCTAAGTATGATTTCTAGAAAGAGGAACTCAGATTTCCCTCTAAAGTTGCTCTACATACACTAATTAAGTCGATCTTCCTCTCTGCAGCACTAAGGGAAGTTTTCTTTGCTGCTTCACAGCACAGAGTCAAATAAAACTGGAATTATGCAAACCAGAGGAAGCTGCCAAGATCCACCTGCAGTGTGTGTTCGAAATGCTTTAGTTTATCTGTTTATTTATTTGAAGCACTTGTGTTTTCAGTGTGTGATTGCATGATTTCTGATATGTTTTTGTTTGTTTTTGGCTGGTAGTGCATCTCTGGGCATGATGAGGCAGGATTCCAACCACTGTACATCAGGAAGAACGAGTTCCACTTCATCGCTGGGTGTTTGTACATATGCAACACGTTGAGCTCCAGAGGTTGACAAGCTGACATAATAAGCTTAGCTTAAAAGGTTGCTGCAACTTGTTTTTTTTCTAAAACACGTAAGGAATGTGTGAAATATTAAGAGAAACCTCAAATGAAAAACAAGTTATGCATCGTTTCTTCGTTCTGCCGTTACCCCCTAGAAGTTTTTGTTGGCTTCCTTTTAAAACAAAAACTTAAAAACAAATAAATAAAGACATTTTAGAAGTTTTTGACCCCAAATTTTAAGTAGCTTAATTATCAGACAGGTTACAGTCGTGACTACAGACTTTTTGGGTTCTTATTAAAGCAGAACTCATTTGTTGAGTTGACATCACTCTGCAGAGACCCGTGTGTGCTTGAGGTAGACTTAAAATAGACTCAAAGCAGATATCCGCACGCAAGCAGGAACCGGTGTTCATATTTTTAACAGAACTAAAGAGTCGGCGCAACCAGACGCACGGACACACAGCTTGCACTTTGTGTCGCTCTAACAGTTGTGCAGCGGCTGCCCTGACGCAGAAGAAATGAGACACCTACCCAGCTCATCAAACCTGATGTAGTATCCATTCGGATTGTGGGAAATGAAGGAATTTGTCACAGCAAATGTCGGCGATCGGTGCGCTCGACTGCGAAACCGCAGCCGTCCATGCGGCTCACAGGGTGTGCACGCCTGAGTATGCGGGAGCCTTCAGTCTGCAGCGAAACTGAACATTTATAAGAACAGCCTGGTTCTCCGAGAAACACTTCATAGCAAAACGAACGTTTCTCACCACAGATGCTCAGTTCAAACTGAATCCGTCTGTCTATTAAGATTTCAATAAGCTGTTTGTGTGTTTAGCTGTCCTTGTGGTTGTTAGCTTAAGGTGAACTCCAACATTTAGTTGTTTTCAGAAGACAAACAAGACGTTGCCTCATTACTTTCTCAATACAGAATGACAGCAAGTCACTGGTCCCTTTCTGTACACCATGAAGGCCCCTTCTGTCACTCTCACATTTCCCCTGGAAACTCAGTAAAACGATTTTTAAAATCTAGGAAACAGCATTTTAACCACACAAATAGGTAGGAGATTAAAACTATATGATAAACTTACACAGTGCTTCAGATTTGCTTTATGAAAGAGTAAAACCTTATAAACTTTACCAAGTTAGGCATTTAGATCCAATTTTTGATTGATTTTTCCATATTTAGAAAACGGTTTAATCATTTGCCCCGTCACTGATTAACTGTATTATTTTTGACTCAGCTCATCATTAGGTAATTTCCCTGCTTTACACTTACAGTTGAAAGGATTTCCTGAAGCAAGCAAAAATGAAAGAGTCAAATAAACACCCATCCGCTGCTATTTGATTCGTTGACTTTTTTTTTTTGTTAAAACTCATCTGGAAATTTGATCAAGATCCTTTATTCTTTCTTTGAAGTTTGTGTAGCAGTGCAACGGACGCTCTAGAGACTACAATAGACGGGACTAACAAAAACAAAACAAAACAGAAAAATTCCCTCTAGAATGAGAGAAGCGGATTAAAAATCTGTTTCATGAGGTTTGCTGGTTTTGAGGAGCAAAAGAGAAGCAGCGGTAACCCAACTCAGACACTGCAGATCAATATCAGGTTTTTTATCCCCCCTGCAAATTATTGCCTCATTTTATTTCCCTCATTTGTTGCGTCTGACTGCAGCTACGTGTTTTTATTGCTGTCTGACTGAATCTGCTTCTGTCTCATTTTCCTTTCAGAAGCTTCTAAATTGCAAAAGCTGTGGACAAAATTACTAAATTACCACAGAAATCTGTAATTTTTTTTGGAGTGCTGCAGTAGAAGATTTATGCTTCTTCCTTCACCAAATTATTTCTCAATCTGGAATTGGAGACTTTATATAACAAAATGATGGATTTAAATAAGAGGTAGACAAGTATAGCTGCACCTTTGAGCTTAGAATAAACAATAACCACAATCTATCTGAAGTGGCCTACAGTAAAAACCTAAATTAGAGGCAATTACATACATGTACCCATGATTCGGAGAAAATGTGACGGGAGCTCCCCAAAGACGCAGCGTATTTTATAATTTCTGCGTTCAGTTCTGAGATTTGTGTGTATATGAAACAAAATATGGAATTAAAAAACTAAAAGTCTTAATTTGATTCTGCACTCAAAGGGCTGTTTTTGAGTCTACCAGACTACCAACTGTGGAAGCGGCCCTCTTCTGGATGGTGGCCACATCACAATTATTTTTTTTTTTATTTTTTATTTTTGCATACGTTTAATGTTTACAAAATGCAATAAAGTGTGTCAGCTGTACTGCTCCAGCTCTTGCCCATTTCCTCAGCCGCATTTACAAGGCTATTAATTACAACATAAGCATGATCTTATCAGCATTTAACGCAGAGCTGCCAAATTTATTTTAGAAAAGCTGCTGCTGTAAAATGGCTTTTTTGGGGTGGGGGGCGTAAAAACCTGGTGAGAAGTTCTGAAAAGCAGCTTCACTCAGTGACGAAATTGGGAGTCAGAGATCTCACCAAGCAGTGTCACTTTAGTGAAACTAAGTCAGATTTATGTGACTGTGACATTTTCTTTACCTTTCCTTACAAGATAGCATACAGAGCTCTGTTAGTGCTGCAATAAATGCCTGTTTTTATTTTACGATTATAAATATTTCTACCTTAAGTCTGACGGCTAAGATTTACAAATCCCCAACAGATTAAGCTTTAAGAGCATGAAATAATGACCTTACTGTAATCCAGTTAACCTTCCTGATGTCTGCTGAAGCTCCTTGTCCCTACTCTGTAAAGTAAATGAATCTTGCTGCACTGAGTCCTATCCTTAGTTATTAATTCTCTCAACACCAGCTTTATTTGCCGTATTCGCTGCCTCTCCACTCTGAAATGTACCCAAAGAAGGCCAAACTGAACAGGCAGACTGTTCTCAGACAGGATTTTCCTGCAAGTTTAAATGAAGCTTAAAATCATCTGGACAATTAAACAAAGATCCACTGTAATCAATGAAACATTTGCTTACATGCATTTTATGAAACCATCATGCACGTTATGCTTGTGTGCAGCATATTTAGCCGCAAATTCAAGGGTGAAAATCTGATGGGCAGAAGCACAAAGCAATAGTATATGAACCATAGAAGGTACAGCCTAATATCTGATCCAAAAACGATGTTAGGAAAGGTTTTGGTTCTGGTTCTGCATCTGATTAGAAGAGTCTCCATTTGAAAAAGTCATATTTTTTAC
Source organism: Poecilia formosa (assembly GCF_000485575.1). Classification (NCBI taxonomy): domain Eukaryota; kingdom Metazoa; phylum Chordata; class Actinopteri; order Cyprinodontiformes; family Poeciliidae; genus Poecilia; species Poecilia formosa. The sequence continues at coordinate 3,366,824 of NW_006799960.1, forward strand.
ACTCTAAAAACCTATTTGCTAAAAATTGTACTTTTTGGTCTCCCGAAGCACAAGTTTCCTTGTAGAGGCATATCAGCTCTTACTGTTGAGTTCCACACAATGTTTCATTCATTTCATTCTGCACTAATAAGTCTGAATTTCTGAGTTTCAAGATAAAAAAAAAAACCCAACTAATTATGACCAACTCTGACTACAAACTCTCTTTTTTTTTTGTTTATGTGGATAAACTAGTTGCATCAATAGAATAAAACAGACTTTATCAATGGATATCTGGCTTTTATTTTTGGGACCATATTAGGCAAATGCTGGATTGGATCACCGATAATGCCAGCAGATTAGATTCCTTCACTCCATCAGGTTTTGGTACCAGAGTCAAACATAGTTGCTCTCAACAGAGAACCATTTGGTTCTACGGCAACCAGAAAGCCACCACAGCTCAACCTCATTACGCCACAACAAATAACTCCCCTAACGTGTGATTCTGCCGGTAGCAGGGAAGTCTGTGTCTCCAAGGAGGACCTCAGAGCAGGGAAGCAACTCATCAACGCAGCACGAGTGAGTAAAGTAGCCAGCAATCACAACACACACACACACACACAGCAAATTTCAACAAAGAGCTCATAGATTTACAGTAATGTTGCATTTCGTTCTACTCAAAGTGATAAGAATGTTATTCTAGATAAAGTAAAAGTTTTGTCCCAGCAGAGCAGCTGCAGCTTTACTCGTTATGTTGCTTTAGCGCCGCGATAAGCAAAGCAAATGGCCAGCAAAAACCTTCTCTGAGATCAACCCACCAGCACCAACGGCTACGTCTTCAGCAGGGAGTGATACGTCAACCCACAGTGTGCTCCGCGCTAAGCAACCACAAGCTTCACAAGTGTCTCTAACTGCAAATGTTTTGCTCTCTTACCAATCACACACACACACTTTAAATAGGCCACATTTCATGAAGTGTCAAGAGTAATAACACTAACTTAGAGGTTTCCTATTTATTTCGTGTAGTTTCAGTGGAACTTGCTTGCATGAGGAGAGAGGATGAATCTGTTGACCAAAATAAATAAATAAATAAAACCTCCAGGAAATGCTTACTAATAAGAAAAAATAATTACCTCCCCAGTTTATTCTATCCCAGACCATTTACTGTGGTTTTCTTTTGTGTTTTGATGATTGAATTCTGCTCAGCGCACAGGAAACTGGCCATTTAACAAACGCTCATTGCTAGTCAGAGCAACACGCCCTCCTCCAGACTCAATCTTCGCTTTAATTCCCCCAGGTGTACGCGCCTCCAGCGGACAGGAGTGTCAAACAGGGCGCGCGGCGTAATTGTAAAATCTGGGGCCACGGCTCCACTGTTTGCCTTCAGATGATGGGGATGGTGTTCCTGCTTGTTAAAGCCTAAGTGACTGTGAAATGTGTGGAGTCTGCTAAACGACATCTCGACAGCCAGTGATGAAGCGCCGCCCGCCAAGCAGTCGGAGACGGAGCGATTACAATTTATTCTTTTTCAGAACAGGACGCTCCAGATCCAGCAGAAACATTTTAATGAGCACAGAAATGTACGTGGATGTTACATGAGAAAACACTTTGAAAACACATAGCAGGTTTTTTTTTTTTTTTTAAGGCTAAACATACAAACATTTACATAATTTAATATTGTTTACGCAAAAAGAAATGACAAAACATTGAAATAAAAGCCATTTTTTGAACATATTTTCTAATATTCCTTCTGTGAGTTGACATAAATTCAGAAGACAGGCCGACAACACGCCGAACTACGGAAACCCAAGGAGTCCATTGGTGACAAAAAGAAGAACAAAAAAAAAAAATCCAGATTTTCTACGAAATTAAATCTTCAAATAATCATTACAATCGATTTATCGTCTTCCCCCTATTTGTATTGTATTAATCTAACAGCAGGACTTTTAACCTGGGTGTTCGTTTCAATGTAACAAACACAGTTTAGCAGCCCACCCTCGTCCTCATTTGCTTCTAACTTATCTCCCGCCTTTTGTACAGCAGCTGCAAACACCCACCCTGATCGCCATCCAAATTCCCGGATTAGCAGTCCGCTATGAATACCGGAGAGTTAAAACTGTCACCAAGCATTTGCCGTTCACCGCCACGCAGTCAGTTGCTTACAGGGTGACGGGGATTTAGCGATGTGCAGATTTCCCCACGCTGACCCTTCTGACATGTGTGTGTTTTAAGCTGCAAAAGCCTCCCTGCCACTTCTGTACAATGCACACGTAGTAGCACAATAATACAGGATTGAGCCTCTTGAGATGTTTTCATCTAAATCCTTCGACTTCAATCTGGGTTTTAAACACCGAAAGGCGCTTATTGCTGCTGTCCATCGGCGGTTTGTACATTTACGCAAAGACAATGATCTAACCCGCTTCCGGGGGGAAATTGTTATTCATTTACCATGTTTTTATCAAAAGATGTCCCCAGAAAGAGGAGAAGTCATTAATGTTTAGCATATCACACAAGGAAGTGCTGTGAATGCAAAGGGAAGCTAAAACAAAGTGCAAATTGTGTTTGCTGAAGTGAATGTCAACTTGTGTGACAGCCAGACTGCTGCGGGGTATCTGCCAGCGTATTCAACAACGGCGCGCATCAACGGGAGCTGAAGGAGGGGTGGAGGGGGGGGGTCTTCTGTTGGCTCTGTTTGCGTGTCTATGTGTGCGTGTCAGCGTGTGTGAATAAGATAAATGAGAACCGCCAGAGTGTGAAAAAGAGGGGGATTTATTTGGCAGGTGAGCAGAAGGGTGGATTTGTTGCAGAATCGAGTGCGTTTCTCATCTGCATACCGTACAGGATGCAGTACAGTGAGGTGTGTTTGGCCGTGCAGGCATGCATGACGGCTTCAACATCAGGTGGAGGAAAAGAGGTCACTCGTGTCATCGTGAGCGAATTAGGATGTTTATAAAACTTGGCTTATAAAGACACATCTTACTATCAGCGACTCTACGGATGCTGCTTGTGCATTGGTTCATTTTATTCACTACTTCATCTTTAAAAAAAAAACAAAAAAAACAACAGCCATTTGAAATGAGAAACTTTGCATGGAGAAAACCCTTTTGGATTCATCTAAAGAGAGGAAGAATTTTCTAAAAGCAACTAAATAATCTGGTAGTTCTCTGACATTTAATTACAATTTAACTTTAAGAGTGATGTGTTTTAACGGTTATTGTCAGTTTTAGGTGACTTACTTAGCATTTGACTAAATCCTAAAAATGTTAGAATATTACAAACGACCAATCAATGCATTTATGCACGAATCATTTGTTGTTCCTCTTGAACAAAAGACAGAAACAAACAAAGAAAGAAAGGCAGAAAGGAAGAAAGCTTTTCTCGAGATGCTGATTTTATTTACAGCATGCACCCGGTCTAGTGCTGCCAAAAAGTACCAATGTCTTCTTTAATCCCTGGTATCACTGTGATTGATACGTCACCACGCTGTCCTGATCAAATCTATGGTGGTGTTGTAAAGAGGAAGATGAGAAACGGCAAACCCAACGAAGCAAGACATGAACACTGTTTTTTTTAAGCAACCCGGGCTTCTTGAACACCTCACCGGAATGAAAGGCTGATTGCACTGCACTGAAGCAGAAAATCAGGCAAAAGGAGCCCCGCCAAGGACTAAGCACTGTACAACACGTGGACATATTTTTCAGTAGACCCACAATATTCTTGTCCAATAGTACAATTGTCTAAGAAATTGCATTTTGATTTTATTACCTGTAACTATAATAATAAGTATTAACAGAAATTAACTGCAATTAATATTGCAAATATTTTTTTTGAAGAAACTAATTTATTCAGATGCACCAGAATGACATGATTTGACTGAACTCATTAAACTGAGGTTAATATTTTATATCTGACTTACAGGATTTACCTATAATGTTTTACTAGGAGAAACAATGTAAGCTAGTTGATTTGTTTCAAGGAAGGATTTTTGTTCTCTCTCTCTCTCTCTCTTTCATTGTTTTAATGTTAAGAACACAATCTGGATATGAAAGAGCTCCTTTTGGGTAAACTATTACAAATCAATTGACTGTTAAAAGTTGACAACCGCTAAAAAGGTGTTTGGTTGTTGAAAGTTTGATAATATCTAAATGACTTTTTATTTATGATTTGAAGTTACAAACTGTCAAATGGCTGGCCATGAAAATGAAATTCTAGGGCGGGATTTTGATATTATTTGAAAGTTTTATTACATAATGGAATAGTTTTATCTGCAGAGGAAATGATGCAAAATGTACAAGTACTCGCACACATCAGTGTTTTCCTTGTGTATGTGTGCAAAGCTGCAACAAGACAAAGTCGAAAAGAATGACGGAAGTTGATTTGCATCTTTAAGCAAGCGCCTACCCTACAGAGGATTAAATTAGAAATGTGACAGCTTCCCATGTTTGTTCTGCAAAATGAGCCCAACACAGCTGGCATGACCTTAAATGACGAGTTAAAACCATAAAAGAAGTTCATCATTAGCAGCAGCACGTCTGACATCTGAAAAATAAACAAGTCTCATACAGATGCCTGGCGCTGTGTGTGAACACTAAAATGTATGCACAGATTGGCAACAAGTTTCTCCTCTCACCATTTCTCTAATTCTGCTTTCAGTGCGACCACCGAGGCTGCCGCAGTCGCTTCACCGCGCCGCTCCCCTCCCTCTCTGTCCGCAAGCTCAACTTTTCCAGAAACCCTCACGAATATAGAAAAACCCTCCACTCCCCGACCTTTTTACAAATTACAACTTTTACACACTCACATGCGAAGATTTGGAGAGGAGCGAGGAGCGTTCAGCGGCTGCCTGAGTCCAAAGTAGCCGGGTTCCTTCAGTAAGCTGCTGGTCCAAAAGCCTCCCGCCCCCCTGGCGCTACGTTCGGAGGAGCAGAGGAACAGAAGCGGGGTTTCTGTGTTTGTGGAGGCCACAGGTAGAGATGTGTCTCGTTGCGCAGCCCGAGCGCATTTCAGGAGGACGATAGAGACGCGGTGCTTCTCAGTTCAGTCCAGCCTGCCGCGCTGTGCGGCGGTCGCTCCGCCAGCTGTAGAGGCTGTAGCCGGGAACGCCGGTGGGAGGAGGAGCGGCGAAAAGCTGCCGCGCAAAGAGTCATGGGAAATGTAGTAGCGTCGATGCGGCGCTCAGACAAATTTTCCTATGAATTTTAGTTGGGTTTTTGCCTCCCAGTCCCAATCCAATTTGATTCAGTTCTCATCGGATTTATTTAACCAAGCACAGCACATTAAACAATGCTACATATTAAAAACCGTTGTTTTTGTACTTAGGTTTTGTAAGGGTAAATATACTGAAGTTCTGGTTAAACAAAATAGTATGTTAAAAAAAAAAAAACTGTCAGCTCTTCAAAGTTTTGAATTGATTAGTGAGGGTATTTTTGTGTGTTTTCACAGTTTTCTTCTGTGGTTTATGAACTGTTATGGTGTATGTGAGGAGATCTGCCCAGATTTTTATTTTGGTTGCATTTTGAAACAGTGATGGTTTTTATAAATAGCTAGAACAAAGTATGACTTCAGTGCCCTGCATAAATAAACATTGCTGTGCAGAGCTGCACAGTGGAAGAAAACCACTGTATGGTTTCAATTGTGTTACAGATAAAAATCTACTAGAGTATGACATGTATCTCCATTCATGTTTGAGTTAATACCCTAACCTTGACCACTTTTTGCTCAAATTGAAGGTTTTTTTGGGCTATGACTCTACAAGCTTTACAGATCTAAAGTTAGCGACTTTTAGCTTTGCAAAAAGATTTCAAGCTAAGTCAGATTGGATGAGGATCATCTTGACTTATCTTTTTGTTTATCTCGCCACGTGTTCTTTTGGTGTTAGGTCAGGACTTTGACTGGGACATTGCAGCATTTGAAACTGCTTTGATCTATTGCACTGTAGCTCTTACTGTATGTTTAACGTCTTTGCCCTGCTGAAAGGTGAACCTCCTTCCTCAAGCGTTTTGCAACCTCTGAGCTGGTTTTCTTCCAGGATTGCCCTGTATTTAGCTCCATCCATCTTCCCTTCGACTTTGGCCAGCTTCCCTGGCCCTGCTCTTGGCTGTTTCTCTGATAAATACTTCCCTTGGCCTGCTCAGGTGATTGCTCAGTTGTCAGCTCACTTGGATGGCCCCGTGTTGAACAGTGATTGTACTTTGTGTTAAAAGTTGAGATCTTGCTTTGCTACTTAACTCTGTCTCAAAGTTCTTCGCAAACTGTCTGCTGCTTTCCTTGGTCGTCTTGACGCTGCTTACCCTTCACAGAACAGATTCATAGAAACGATGTAACTCTGAAAGTATGAAACTATTTGCTAATTAGAAAACTACTGAAGGTAACTGGTGTCATAGTAAATAGGGCTGAATCCCTATTCAGATTTAAAGTTTTGAAAAAGTTTTCAAAGCCATGCATCATTTTTGCACCACTTTGTCTTTGTCTTTTATCTAAAATCCCAAATAGAAACACGAAGCCTTATGGTTGCAGCATGGCAAAATGTGATAAGGAATACTTTTTAAAAGGCACCGATTTGCGTAGATGTTTATTGTACACATTTCAACCTTCTGACCTCTGTCTCAAACTTTTATCTGTGAAGAATAAAAGGTAAGCACTCCTTCATCCTTACAGCAATTTCACTTTTTAATGCAGGACAAGCCAGGAGGAATTGTGTCTGATTGGTTGGTAGATTCCCTGATTTCTATTTTGTTTTTTGCACATATGTTAATGGTGTTGGTAGTAATTGTTGGCTGACAACAATATGCACTATTGGTATTGTCCCTATCTTGTCTGGACAGCTACTGATGTTGTTTGGGCACACTGTATTGTCCCTCATTTTTAGTACTTTGATTGTTTTTTTGGTTTTTATGTTGTTGTTGTTGTTGTTGTTTTTAGTTTTTACTTGCTGTAACATTATTTACCCTTTTGGGACTCAAGTAAACCTGAACCTGAACCTGATTAGCCAGCATTAGCTGAGTTGCATAAACTTTTCTTCGTGTTTTTTTTTTTTTTTTTTTTTGTGAAAACAGCATACCTGGAGGGATTTCTGCAGATTTTATTTTAATCACTTATACATGAGAGGTTGCCTCCGGGAACCTGGTAGCTTTTCGGTATCTTTATGGAACGATTTATACGTTCCATGATCAATGAGGTCCACGTGAAATTACATTACAAAGGGTTAGAGAGAAGGAGATTACAAAGATTACATGTAATTTAGTTTTTTTGGGGGGTTTTTTTGTGGATGCATACTTGCAGAAAATCCCTCGTGATTCAAAAGAAGCAGAGACTTGAGTGATGAATACAATAAACGCAGCACAGCAACATTACAGCAGAGCTCCCCGGGGGTTAGCACTTATTCTGGTTGTGGTATTTCTACGTGAAACACCTGGGTTCAGACTATTAATGTCTACAGTGCAGATGCATTCCTGATTTAACCTGAAGAGGGAATAATGACTAGGAAAAGCTGACGTGCTTTGCGGTATGACAGAGAGGGAGTGTTGTAACCTTTTTATTTTATTTTATTTTTTTTTGCAATAACTCCCAGGAATATCAGTGATACGCAAACGAGGAAAACTGTTTGATGCATTTGCTTCCATTAAAAGCAAATCTTTAAGCTCAGACTGAGACCGCGATGGATGAAATTCTACACGAAGACAATAAGTTGTTTTCCTTTCAGGTCAAACATTCCCTTGTGCATTCATTGTTTCTCAGCAGCCTCTCCCCCACTTTCTTACTGCCTGCGCAAAGAGTACATTTCCTACAACAGCTTGCTGTTTGTGTGTGTGTGTGTGTGTGGTGCATGTGGGGTGTGTAGAGGAAATGCTTCTGCCTTTCAGTAGCCTCACGTCTAAATTTAGAGTACCCCGGCTGTCAGAGGCCAGCTCGGACTGCTGGCCGCTCAGGAAAGAGACTCGAGGCGTGTTGAAGTCGAGGACAAATTGAGTAAGGCTGGGCTGTGCTCAGCTGAGAATAACACGTTTGCTCCTCGTACGCCCTGAAAAACAAGAGGACCTATAAATATCCCCCAAACAGCCAGGAGAGTTTCAGGAAGTGAGAATGCAATGGTGAACAATGTTAAATGGGCAGACAAGTTGGGTCATCCATCATCAAACGAGATCATTTATGAGAAATCAAAAGATATGATCACCGAAGAGTCATTCTTAGGTCATACACGAGTTTGAGATTACATTTACTGTAGTCATGTGACGAAAAAGAAAACAAAAGGCCAACATTGCAAATCCAAACATGCAAGGAACCGATTAGTGTGTCTTTTTTTTATTTTTTATCTGTTTGCAGGCAGTGCTTCGTTCTCGTCTTTTTGATTATGAGATGTGTCTCTATGTCTGAATGTTTGGAGAGCAGCACCTCCTTTATTGACTCAGTTCCTGCCGGCCCCCCTGCCCCCTCTCTCTGTTGCTCGTTTTGCCCTCTAATGTGATTCGGTTCTGCCAAACGGAGATGATAGCAGCAAAGAGCCACACTCGGTTTGCCTCTGGGCTTTCCTTTAATGGGTTTTGGCGTATAACCAGGGACGAAACTCTGCTTTTTCCATCAGTATCATTTTGTATTTTAAATCAACATTTTGCCCAAATAATACTGGAAAAAAAAAATCAACAAAGAGCTCAAATGCAATATGGAAAAGTCTGGATGCAAAATCAGTTTAAAAAAAAAATCATAGGTCTGGTTAAGTATGGAAGAAGAAAACAGTTTGAAGAAAAAAAAATACTTCCACATTTTTTTGTTCTGCTATGAGCTCTGCAGCTCATTGGCCACTCCTTCATTCTGGGTTATAATTCTCTCTTTAAAACTAAGTGATTTTTTTCTAAATTGAACTGGGTATGTATTCCATTAGTGCTTGTTGCATATGCATCAATTGGAGCAGCAACAGCAAAAGCATAGTCTGCTCTAAGTTTCTGCTTGGATTTTAAGTAAGAAGCTGCTAGTTGGCTGGTTGTCTCAGGGATGAATAAATGCACTGTCAGTGTCTACTTTTCAAATTGTGAGTTATAATAGAGTTGAGAAAAGTCTTTAAGAACTGAACTGTAAATATGCAGTTGGATTAAAATTGATTGTATGTGGAAGACAAAATTATGTCCTACTGAAATCATCAGTATCATCAGTGATATAAACCACATTTGTCTTTATTGAATTTGGATTTGTGCAATCAAAATAGATGAGCTGAAATAAGTAAAAAATAAAATCAAACAAACTTGAAGTTGAACTACTTTGCAAAACTCTGTAAGATATTTCAGCCACAAACTAGTAATACTGAGTCAGGTCCTGCTGCCAGTCTTTTGGGATTGATTTATTTAATTCAAATTAACTTATAAATCAAAATTTCGTGTGTGGTAGAGAGTGAAATCAGTGGTGCATAGTGTGCATGAGTGAATATATGTGTTATAATGTGCAAGAAAAAATAAACTACGAGACAAAAATAGCATCATACCTGAGAAGGAGATAGGACACAAATTAGTCAGCAGTTATACTTTAAAAAAGTTATATTTTATTGTATTGCATCGTATTGTATTGTATTGTATTGTACCATATTTATAGACCCAAAGTCGGAAATATTCACTTTGGAATATTCCCCATCCTCTGCCGCCCTCTAGTGGTTTCAACTAGACGCTTCACTTCCTGTCGAGGTAAGAGGTCACCATTCCAGAAAACATGGCGGCCACCAGTAAAAGTACCGTGTTATTGAAAGCTGTGAAGAAAATAACCATCCAGTTCTGTCCGTTCGAGTCCAATGTCCGCTCAACAAGGTGAGAAACCTTCGCTCAGCGTTACTGTTGTGCTACAATGCCGTTGTTTTGTAAATTTTGTGTAATAATGGCAGGGTTGTTGTTTGTGAGAAAATAGTCGAAGACCAGCCATCAAGAACCAGGATTTGCCTCTCTCTGTTCTAAAGGGTCAAAAAGCTGAAGCTGCCCTTTTTATTAATTTGACCCTTTTTTTAAAATTAATTTTATTTGTTTAATGCACCTGCATATCGCTGGCAGTTCACAGTCAAGAGCTCGAAAGCAAAATTACGTATTTCTCAGTTGTAAAATTCAAGACATGAAGTGACTTCTCAAAGATAGTTTGTCCTTTCAATAGCTGTAATAAGTAAGTCTAGCTTTCTTGTCTAGTTTTTACACATTCAATTTTCTTTAATAGTAACAAAAGGTCTCCTAATATCTGATGGTTTTCCCTGAAACCACTCCTATAAGGCTCAGAGGAAATAGTCAGTATGAAACATTCAGATTTTATAATGAATGATTATTCCCCCTCTTATGTTTATAATAGTTTTTTGTTTTAAAATTGAGGCCAGTGTTGAACCAGTGTCAGCGCAGCATGTCTCTGTCATTTAAAGGATTGACTTCATTTATCAACTAACATACTGATGAGGTTTAATGCACCAGATGTGGAGGACTCAAAGACCCCGATGCCTGCTTGTCTTTTCAGAGAGTTTCTGGCTCTGGTGGGTTCAGCGAAGGCCCGCTCCACCAACATGAACTGTGAGGTGATTTCTGTGGTGAAACACGACAAGTCGGAACCAGTAATCGACATAACGTATGGTAAGAAATCGGGCCATGTGCAGCTTTGCTGTTTTTTCCAATGAGTACCGGTTGAATATCAATGGGTTCTGATCTGTTAGGCAATGTTCTACTGCTCAACAGAAGGAACATCATAATAAATTCAGAGTCTAATAAGTTATGATTATATTATCTAAGTATACATAGACATGTTAATAAACTTTATTAACAGTTTGGACTGCCCAGTTCAGATGGTTGTAGCACTAGCGCACAACAAGACAAAGACAATTTATATTCAGTAATACAGAATTTAGTTAAGTTCAAATCAGTCCAGTTTATTCCAAGACAACCCAATCATAGAATGCAGTTAAAACTGATCATTTAATGCCATTTGGAATAAAGTTATCTACATGATGAAGTCCAACCCGACGCATTGATCTTGAGTTTGCAGCATTGCTTTGTCCTGAGCAAGCATGTGGTGACAGTGGAGAGGAGTCTCTCCCCTTTAACAGGAAGAGCTGAAAGCAATCTGGCCTCTTGGGAACACATGGAGCAATAAAATATTATATTTAAGAAGAAGAATTAGAGTTATTTCATCTATTTCATGGGCAACCAATGCAGAGAAGCTAAATTTGGAAAGGCTCACATATTGATGTCTGATCTCTTTATTTTATCCCGTAAACAAAGCTCTTATAAACCACCAAAAAAAACCAAAAAAAAAACATTGTCCTCATTATTATAAAATCAACAAACAACATTTTTCTTAGCTAGTAAAAAAGTTATTAGGACATCCCAATCCCTAACAGCTAGTGAATCCCTACCCACTTTGGTTGAAAGTGAAAGTCTGAGGAAAGTTTAACAATATTTTTGAAGTCCTGGTCTCTGTCTGGTAAACTTCAGTTTGTCCTTCATGGTAAAAAGCAAATGTTTCATCTTTGCTCACCTCCCTGGAAAAGTGAACTCTTCTTCTTTCTTAATGTAACAGCAGCATTAAGACTCTGTTCTATGTTTTGCGACGACATTTTATCGTTTTTAGAGACTTCTTTTCAACAGCCTTTCAGCCTGCTTTCTGTGAGAACTTCCTCGGGCTGCCGGTTTTAAATGGCCTTCGTCCGTAATGCGAAGCGGCAGATTTACGCCCGTTTGTAATTGTAGCCGACGTAGTTGTGAATAAATCTACGGATGTCCTAATTTATTTCTCACGAGAAATTGTGCTCTCGTTACATTTTACTGAAAGCTCTTTTGTTCAGTTTTTCTCGTCTGTATGCACCTGAATTGATATTAAGTATCCAATGGATGTCAGAAAAATCAGACAGACTGTTGCAGGGTATTGTGATTTTTTTTTTTTTCTCACATGACTGCATCCGCGTCCAAACCCCTCGTATTAAAAATTCAGAATAGATCCAAGTTTCTGAGGAGACTTATAATCTGCCGTCAGTAACAAACACTTCATGCCTCAATTAGTTCCTGGTGGTTTGGTTAGCGTGAGCTACGGCACGTTTCTGCACACAAATATTTGGCGTTGGTCAGCAGAGTCTCTTTTGTGGTGCTTGACATTTGCTCAGAGTTAACTTCCCCTGTGTTTCACTCCTTACACAGTGCCGCCTCCTCCGAGTCATCTCATTGTGTCTTCTGTTTTTTTTTTGTTGTTGTTGTTTGTCACCACAGTGGACGGAGAGAGGCTGGTGATGAAGGGGGAAAGGTTGACTTGCCGCGAGATGCTGAGCGCGTTTCAGTCCCGCTGCAAAGACAAGGACCCGCAGAGCAAGAAATGACCGCCTGTTTGAATTTGTTTGTGTTTATACGCGTGTGCAATCTTGGAAATGTACAATAAAACAATGTGTTTAGCTAAATGCGACTCCTTTTGTAAGTTACGGTAGAATTGCTTTACACTCATTGTGAATTTTGTTTTAACTGTGTACCTCAGATGTACTTTGTTTTGTGAGCGACGAACCAGTCGGTTAAAATCGTTTCGAGCAATAAAGCTGGCATTAATCAGTACAGAGTCAATCGAATATAATATTTTGTTAGACACAGCTGGACTTTTATGAAATTTAGCAACAAAAAAAAGCAGTCCAAGTGAAATTAACACAGCTATCATATATTAGACACGTATATAATATCAAGTTAACCATTTTCAATAGACTTTTAATGTATTTGCCATTCATTTGCATGAATGCCTGTTCATCCATTTGTCATTTCATCCATCCGGCTGTCCATCCATTGATC
>NW_006799960.1:3379579-3398816 GCF_000485575.1 Poecilia formosa
CCAAAAGTCTTGGTCTTGTCTCGGTCTCGATACACTCTGGTCTTGGTCTTGACACGGTCTCGACTCCCCTCGGTCTTGGTCTTGACTTGGTCTCGGACCCCAAAAGTCTTGGTCTTGTCTCGGTCTCGATACACTCTGGTCTTGGTCTTGACACGGTCTCGACTCCCCTCGGTCTTGGTCTTGACTTGGTCTCGGACCCCAAAAGTCTTGGTCTTGTCTCGGTCTCGATACACTCTGGTCTTGGTCTTGTCTTGGTCTCGGGTTAGGTGGTCTTGAACACAACACTGGCTCTTACTGTTGAGTTCCACACAATGTTTCATTCATTTCATTCTGCACTAATAAGTCTGAATTTCTGAGTTTCAAGATAAAAAAAAAAACCCAACTAATTATGACCAACTCTGACTACAAACTCTCTTTTTTTTTTGTTTATGTGGATAAACTAGTTGCATCAATAGAATAAAACAGACTTTATCAATGGATATCTGGCTTTTATTTTTGGGACCATATTAGGCAAATGCTGGATTGGATCACCGATAATGCCAGCAGATTAGATTCCTTCACTCCATCAGGTTTTGGTACCAGAGTCAAACATAGTTGCTCTCAACAGAGAACCATTTGGTTCTACGGCAACCAGAAAGCCACCACAGCTCAACCTCATTACGCCACAACAAATAACTCCCCTAACGTGTGATTCTGCCGGTAGCAGGGAAGTCTGTGTCTCCAAGGAGGACCTCAGAGCAGGGAAGCAACTCATCAACGCACACACACACACACACACAGCAAATTTCAACAAAGAGCTCATAGATTTACAGTAATGTTGCATTTCGTTCTACTCAAAGTGATAAGAATGTTATTCTAGATAAAGTGAAAGTTTTGTCCCAGCAGAGCAGCTGCAGCTTTACTCGTTATGTTGCTTTAGCGCCGCGATAAGCAAAGCAAATGGCCAGCAAAAACCTTCTCTGAGATCAACCCACCAGCACCAACGGCTACGTCTTCAGCAGGGAGTGATACGTCAACCCACAGTGTGCTCCGCGCTAAGCAACCACAAGCTTCACAAGTGTCTCTAACTGCAAATGTTTTGCTCTCTTACCCATCACACACACACACACACTTTAAATAGGCCACATTTCATTAAGTGTCAAGAGTAATAACACTAACTTAGAGGTTTCCTATTTATTTCGTGTAGTTTCAGTGGAACTTGCTTGCATGAGGAGAGAGGATGAATCTGTTGACCAAAATAAATAAATAAATAAAACCTCCAGGAAATGCTTACTAAGAAGAAAAAATAATTACCTCCCCAGTTTATTCTATCCCAGACCATTTACTGTGGTTTTCTTTTGTGTTTTGATGATTGAATTCTGCTCAGCGCACAGGAAACTGGCCATTTAACAAACGCTCATTGCTAGTCAGAGCAACACGCCCTCCTCCAGACTCAATCTTCGCTTTAATTCCCCCAGGTGTACGCGCCTCCAGCGGACAGGAGTGTCAAACAGGGCGCGCGGCGTAATTGTAAAATCTGGGGCCACGGCTCCACTGTTTGCCTTCAGATGATGGGGATGGTGTTCCTGCTTGTTAAAGCCTAAGTGACTGTGAAATGTGTGGAGTCTGCTAAACGACATCTCGACAGCCAGTGATGAAGCGCCGCCCGCCAAGCAGTCGGAGACGGAGCGATTACAATTTATTCTTTTTCAGAACAGGACGCTCCAGATCCAGCAGAAACATTTTAATGAGCACAGAAATGTACGTGGATGTTACATGAGAAAACACTTTGAAAACACATAGCAGGTTTTTTTTTTTTTTTAAGGCTAAACATACAAACATTTACATAATTTAATATTGTTTACGCAAAAAGAAATGACAAAACATTGAAATAAAAGCCATTTTTTGAACATATTTTCTAATATTCCTTCTGTGAGTTGACATAAATTCAGAAGACAGGCCGACAACACGCCGAACTACGGAAACCCAAGGAGTCCATTGGTGACAAAAAGAAGAACAAAAAAAAAAAATCCAGATTTTCTACGAAATTAAATCTTCAAATAATCATTACAATCGATTTATCGTCTTCCCCCTATTTGTATTGTATTAATCTAACAGCAGGACTTTTAACCTGGGTGTTCGTTTCAATGTAACAAACACAGTTTAGCAGCCCACCCTCGTCCTCATTTGCTTCTAACTTATCTCCCGCCTTTTGTACAGCAGCTGCAAACACCCACCCTGATCGCCATCCAAATTCCCGGATTAGCAGTCCGCTATGAATACCGGAGAGTTAAAACTGTCACCAAGCATTTGCCGTTCACCGCCACGCAGTCAGTTGCTTACAGGGTGACGGGGATTTAGCGATGTGCAGATTTCCCCACGCTGACCCTTCTGACATGTGTGTGTTTTAAGCTGCAAAAGCCTCCCTGCCACTTCTGTACAATGCACACGTAGTAGCACAATAATACAGGATTGAGCCTCTTGAGATGTTTTCATCTAAGTCCTTCGACTTCAATCTGGGTTTTAAACACCGAAAGGCGTTTTGTTGCCGCTGTCCATCTGCGGTTTGTACATTTATGTAAAGACAATGATCTAACCCGCTTCCGGGGGGAAATTGTTATTCATTTACCATGTTTTTATCAAAAGATGTCCCCAGAAAGAGGAGAAGTCATTAATGTTTAGCATATCACACAAGGAAGTGCTGTGAATGCAAAGGGAAGCTAAAACAAAGTGCAAATTGTGTTTGCTGAAGTGAATGTCAACTTGTGTGACAGCCAGACTGCTGCGGGGTATCTGCCAGCGTATTCAACAACGGCGCGCATCAACGGGAGCTGAAGGAGGGGTGGAGGGGGGGGGTCTTCTGTTGGCTCTGTTTGCGTGTCTATGTGTGCGTGTCAGCGTGTGTGAATAAGATAAATGAGAACCGCCAGAGTGTGAAAAAGAGGGGGATTTATTTGGCAGGTGAGCAGAAGGGTGGATCTGTTGCAGAATCGAGTGCGTTTCTCATCTGCATACCGTACAGGATGCAGTACAGTGAGGTGTGTTTGGCCGTGCAGGCATGCATGACGGCTTCAACATCAGGTGGAGNCACACACACACACTTTAAATAGGCCACATTTCATGAAGTGTCAAGAGTAATAACACTAACTTAGAGGTTTCCTATTTATTTCGTGTAGTTTCAGTGGAACTTGCTTGCATGAGGAGAGAGGATGAATCTGTTGACCAAAATAAATAAATAAATAAAACCTCCAGGAAATGCTTACTAAGAAGAAAAAATAATTACCTCCCCAGTTTATTCTATCCCAGACCATTTACTGTGGTTTTCTTTTGTGTTTTGATGATTGAATTCTGCTCAGCGCACAGGAAACTGGCCATTTAACAAACGCTCATTGCTAGTCAGAGCAACACGCCCTCCTCCAGACTCAATCTTCGCTTTAATTCCCCCAGGTGTACGCGCCTCCAGCGGACAGGAGTGTCAAACAGGGCGCGCGGCGTAATTGTAAAATCTGGGGCCACGGCTCCACTGTTTGCCTTCAGATGATGGGGATGGTGTTCCTGCTTGTTAAAGCCTAAGTGACTGTGAAATGTGTGGAGTCTGCTAAACGACATCTCGACAGCCAGTGATGAAGCGCCGCCCGCCAAGCAGTCGGAGACGGAGCGATTACAATTTATTCTTTTTCAGAACAGGACGCTCCAGATCCAGCAGAAACATTTTAATGAGCACAGAAATGTACGTGGATGTTACATGAGAAAACACTTTGAGAACACATAGCAGGTTTTTTTTTTGTTTTTTTTTAAGGCTAAACATACAAACATTTACATAATTTAATATTGTTTACGCAAAAAGAAATGACAAAACATTCTAACATTCCTTCTGTGAGTTGACATAAATTCAGAAGACAGGCAGACAACACGCTGAACTACGGAAACCCAAGGAGTCCATTGGTGACAAAAAAAAAAAAAATCCAGATTTTCTACGAAATTAAATCTTCAAATAATCATTACAATCGATTTATCGTCTTCCCCTATTTGTACTGTATGATTATCCATCAATAAGATTTAATCTAACAGCAGGACTTTTAACCTGGGTGTTCGTTTCAATGTAGCAAACACAGTTTAGTAGCCCACCCTCGTCCTCATTTGCTTCTAACTTATCTCCCGCCTTTTGTACAGCAGCTGCAAACACCCACCCTGATCGCCATCCAAATTCCCGGATTAGCAGTCCGCTATGAATACCGGAGAGTTAAAACTGTCACCAAGCATTTGCCGTTCACCGCCACGCAGTCAGTTGCTTACAGGGTGACGGGGATTTAGCGATGTGCAGATTTCCCCACGCTGACCCTTCTGACATGTGTGTGTTTCAAGCTGCAAAAGCCTCCCTGCCACTTCTGTACAATGCACACGTAGTAGCACAATAATACAGGATTGAGCCTCTTGAGATGTTTTCATCTAAGTCCTTCGACTTCAATCTGGGTTTTAAACACCGAAAGGCGTTTTGTTGCCGCTGTCCATCTGCGGTTTGTACATTTATGTAAAGACAATGATCTAACCCGCTTCCGGAGGGAGATTGTTATTCATTTACCATGTTTTTATCAAAAGATGTCCCCAGAAAGAGGAGAAGTCATTAATGTTTAGCATATCACACAAGGAAGTGCTGTGAATGCAAAGGGAAGCTAAAACAAAGTGCAAATTGTGTTTGCTGAAGTGAATGTCAACTTGTGTGACAGCCAGACTGCTGCGGGGTATCTGCCAGCGTATTCAACAACGGCGCGCATCAACGGGAGCTGAAGGAGGGGTGGAGGGGGGGGGTCTTCTGTTGGCTCTGTTTGCGTGTCTATGTGTGCGTGTCAGCGTGTGTGAATAAGATAAATGAGAACCGCCAGAGTGTGAAAAAGAGGGGGATTTATTTGGCAGGTGAGCAGAAGGGTGGATCTGTTGCAGAATCGAGTGCGTTTCTCATCTGCATACCGTACAGGATGCAGTACAGTGAGGTGTGTTTGGCCGTGCAGGCATGCATGACGGCTTCAACATCAGGTGGAGGAAAAGAGGTCACTCGTGTCATCGTGAGCGAATTAGGATGTTTATAAAACTTGGCTTATAAAGACACATCTTACTATCAGCGACTCTACGGATGCTGCTTGTGCATTGGTTCATTTTATTCACTACTTCATCTTTAAAAAAAAAACAAAAAAAACAACAGCCATTTGAAATGAGAAACTTTGCATGGAGAAAACCCTTTTGGATTCATCTAAAGAGAGGAAGAATTTTCTAAAAGCAACTAAATAATCTGGTAGTTCTCTGACATTTAATTACAATTTAACTTTAAGAGTGATGTGTTTTAACGGTTATTGTCAGTTTTAGGTGACTTACTTAGCATTTAACTAAATCCTAAAAATGTTAGAATATTACAAACGACCAATCAATGGATTTATGCACGAAACATTTGTTGTTCCTCTTGAACAAAAGACAGAAACAAACAAAGAAAGAAAGGCAGAAAGGAAGAAAGCTTTTCTCGAGATGCTGATTTTATTTACAGCATGCACCTGGTCCAATGCTGCCAAAAAGTACCAATGTCTTCTTTAATCCCTGGTATCACTGTGATTGATATGTCACCATGCTGTCCTGATCAAATCTATGGTGGTGTTGTAAAGAGGAAGATGAGAAACGGCAAACCCAACGAAGCAAGACATGAACACTGTTTTTTTTAAGCAACCCGGGCTTCTTGAACACCTCACCGGAATGAAAGGCTGATTGCACTGCACTGAAGCAGAAAATCAGGCAAAAGGAGCCCCGCCAAGGACTAAGCACTGTACAACACGTGGACATATTTTTCAGTAGACCCACAATATTCTTGTCCAATAGTACAATTGTCTAAGAAATTGCATTTTGATTTTATTACCTGTAACTATAATAATAAGTATTAACACAAATGAACTGCAATTAATGTTGCAAATATTTTTTTGAAGGAACTAATTTATTCAGATGCACCAGAATCACATGATTTGACTGAACTCATTAAACCGAGGTTAATATTTTATATCTGACTTACAGGATTTACCTATAATGTTTTACTAGGAGAAACAATGTAAGCTAGTTGATTTGTTTCAAGGAAGGATTTTTGTTCTCTCTCTCTCTCTCTCTTTCATTGTTTTAATGTTAAGAACACAATCTGGATATGAAAGAGCTCCTTTTGGGTAAACTATTACAAATCAATTGACTGTTAAAAGTTGACAACCGCTAAAAAGGTGTTTGGTTGTTGAAAGTTTGATAATATCAAAATGACTTTTGATTTATGATTTGAAGTTACAAACTGTCAAATGGCTGGCCATGAAAATGAAATTCTAGGGCGGGATTTTGATATTATTTGAAAGTTTTATTACATAATGGAATAGTTTTATCTGCAGAGGAAATGATGCAAAATGTACAAGTACTCGCACACATCAGTGTTGTGCAAAGCTGTAACTAGACAACGTCGAAAAGAATGACGGAAGTTGATTTGCATCTTTAAGCAAGCGCCTACCCTACAGAGGATTAAATTAGAAATGTGACAGCTTCCCATGTTTGTTCTGCAAAATGAGCCCAACACAGCTGGCATGACCTTAAATGACGAGTTAAAACCATAAAAGAAGTTCATCATTAGCAGCAGCACGTCTGACATCTGAAAAATAAACAAGTCTCATACAGATGCCTGGCGCTGTGTGTGAACACTAAAATGTATGCACAGATTGGCAACAAGTTTCTCCTCTCACCATTTCTCTTAATTCTGCTTTCAGTGCGACCACCGAGGCTGCCGCAGTCGCTTCACCGCGCCGCTCCCCTCCCTCTCTGTCCGCAAGCTCAACTTTTCCAGAAACCCTCACGAATATAGAAAAACCCTCCACTCCCCGACCTTTTTACAAATTACAACTTTTACACACTCACATGCGAAGATTTGGAGAGGAGCGAGGAGCGTTCAGCGGCTGCCTGAGTCCAAAGTAGCCGGGTTCCTTCAGTAAGCTGCTGGTCCAAAAGCCTCCCGCCCCCCTGGCGCTACGTTCGGAGGAGCAGAGGAACAGAAGCGGGGTTTCTGTGTTTGTGGAGGCCACAGGTAGAGATGTGTCTCGTTGCGCAGCCCGAGCGCATTTCAGGAGGACGATAGAGACGCGGTGCTTCTCAGTTCAGT
Source organism: Poecilia formosa (assembly GCF_000485575.1). Lineage (NCBI taxonomy): Eukaryota > Metazoa > Chordata > Actinopteri > Cyprinodontiformes > Poeciliidae > Poecilia > Poecilia formosa. Next base: position 3,386,721 of record NW_006799960.1, read on the forward strand.
CCAGCCTGCCGCGCTGTGCGGCGGTCGCTCCGCCAGCTGTAGAGGCTGTAGCCGGGAACGCCGGTGGGAGGAGGAGCGGCGAAAAGCTGCCGCGCAAAGAGTCATGGGAAATGTAGTAGCGTCGATGCGGCGCTCAGACAAATTTTCCTATGAATTTTAGTTGGGTTTTTGCCTCCCAGTCCCAATCCAATTTGATTCAGTTCTCATCGGATTTATTTAACCAAGCACAGCACATTAAACAATGCTACATATTAAAAACCGTTGTTTTTGTACTTAGGTTTTGTAAGGGTAAATATACTGAAGTTCTGGTTAAACAAAATAGTATGTTAAAAAAAAAAAAACTGTCAGCTCTTCAAAGTTTTGAATTGATTAGTGAGGGTATTTTTGTGTGTTTTCACAGTTTTCTTCTGTGGTTTATGAACTGTTATGGTGTATGTGAGGAGATCTGCCCAGATTTTTATTTTGGTTGCATTTTGAAACAGTGATGGTTTTTATAAATAGCTAGAACAAAGTATGACTTCAGTGCCCTGCATAAATAAACATTGCTGTGCAGAGCTGCACAGTGGAAGAAAACCACTGTATGGTTTCAATTGTGTTACAGATAAAAATCTACTAGAGTATGACATGTATCTCCATTCATGTTTGAGTTAATACCCTAACCTTGACCACTTTTTGCTCAAATTGAAGGTTTATTTGGGCTACGACTCTACAAGCTTTACAGATCTAAAGTTAGCGACTTTTAGCTTTGCAAAAAGATTTCAAGCTAAGTCAGATTGGATGAGGATCATCTTGACTTATCTTTTTGTTTATCTCGCCACGTGTTCTTTTGGTGTCAAGTCAGGACTTTGACTGGGACATTGCAGCATTTGAAACTGCTTTGATCTATTGCACTGTAGCTCTTACTGTATGTTTAACGTCTTTGCCCTGCTGAAAGGTGAACCTCCTTCCTCAAGCGTTTTGCAACCTCTGAGCTGGTTTTCTTCCAGGATTGCCCTGTATTTAGCTCCATCCATCTTCCCTTCGACTTTGGCCAGCTTCCCTGGCCCTGCTCTTGGCTGTTTCTCTGATAAATACTTCCCTTGGCCTGCTCAGGTGATTGCTCAGTTGTCAGCTCACTTGGATGGCCCCGTGTTGAACAGTGATTGTACTTTGTGTTAAAAGTTGAGATCTTGCTTTGCTACTTAACTCTGTCTCAAAGTTCTTCGCAAACTGTCTGCTGCTTTCCTTGGTCGTCTTGACGCTGCTTACCCTTCACAGAACAGATTCATAGAAACGATGTAACTCTGAAAGTATGAAACTATTTGCTAATTAGAAAACTACTGAAGGTAACTGGTGTCATAGTAAATAGGGCTGAATCCCTATTCAGATTTAAAGTTTTGAAAAAGTTTTCAAAGCCATGCATCATTTTTGCACCACTTTGTCTTTGTCTTTTATCTAAAATCCCAAATAGAAACACGAAGCCTTATGGTTGCAGCATGGCAAAATGTGATAAGGAATACTTTTTAAAAAGCACCGATTTGCGTAGATGTTTATTGTACACATTTCAACCTTCTGACCTCTGTCTCAAACTTTTATCTGTGAAGAATAAAAGGTAAGCACTCCTTCATCCTTACAGCAATTTCACTTTTTAATGCAGGACAAGCCAGGAGGAATTGTGTCTGATTGGTTGGTAGATTCCCTGATTTCTATTTTGTTTTTTGCACATATGTTAATGGTGTTGGTAGTAATTGTTGGCTGACAACAATATGCACTATTGGTATTGTCCCTATCTTGTCTGGACTGCTGCTGATGTTGTTTGGGCACACTGTATTGTCCCTCATTTTTAGTACTTTGATTGTTTTTTTGGTTTTTATGTTGTTGTTGTTGTTGTTGTTTTTAGTTTTTACTTGCTGTAACATTATTTACCCTTTTGGGACTCAAGTAAACCTGAACCTGAACCTGATTAGCCAGCATTAGCTGAGTTGCATAAACTTTTCTTCGTGGTTTTTTTTTTTTTTTTTTTCAGACAGTTAGCCTCTCACAGCATCACAGTTCATTAAAAGTTGAGTCTTTAACGACTAGTTTCTCCAAATGAGTTATGACAACATTTTGTTTGCCTTTTTTTTTTTTTTTTTTTGTGAAAACAGCATACCTGGAGGGATTTCTGCAGATTTTATTTTAATCACTTATACATGAGAGGTTGCCTCCGGGAACCTGGTAGCTTTTCGGTATCTTTATGGAACGATTTATACGTTCCATGATCAATGAGGTCCACGTGAAATTACATTACAAAGGGTTAGAGAGAAGGAGATTACAAAGATTACATGTAATTTAGTTTTTTTGGGGGGTTTTTTTGTGGATGCATACTTGCAGAAAATCCCTCGTGATTCAAAAGAAGCAGACACTTGAGTGATGAATACAATAAACGCAGCACAGCAACATTACAGCAGAGCTCCCCGGGGGTTAGCACTTATTCTGGTTGTGGTATTTCTACGTGAAACACCTGGGTTCAGACTATTAATGTCTACAGTGCAGATGCATTCCTGATTTAACCTGAAGAGGGAATAATGACTAGGAAAAGCTGACGTGCTTTGCGGTATGACAGAGAGGGAGTGTTGTAACCTTTTTATTTTATTTTATTTTTTTTTGCAATAACTCCCAGGAATATCAGTGACACGCACACGAAGAAAACTGTTTGATGCATTTGCTTCCATTAAAAGCAAATCTTTAAGCTCAGACTGAGACCGCGATGGATGAAATTCTACACCAAGACAATAAGTTGTTTTCCTTTCAGGTCAAACATTCCCTTGTGCATTCATTGTTTCTCAGCAGCCTCTCCCCCACTTTCTTACTGCCTGCGCAAAGAGTACATTTCCTACAACAGCTTGCTGTTTGTGTGTGTGTGTGTGTGTGGTGCATGTGGGGTGTGTAGAGGAAATGCTTCTGCCTTTCAGTAGCCTCACGTCTAAATTTAGAGTACCCCGGCTGTCAGAGGCCAGCTCGGACTGCTGGCCGCTCAGGAAAGAGACTCGAGGCGTGTTGAAGTCGAGGACAAATTGAGTAAGGCTGGGCTGTGCTCAGCTGAGAATAACACGTTTGCTCTTCGTACGCCCTGAAAAACAAGAGGACCTATAAATATCCCCCAAACAGCCAGGAGAGTTTCAGGAAGTGAGAATGCAATGGTGAACAATGTTAAATGGGCAGACAAGTTGGGTCATCCATCATCAAACGAGATCATTTATGAGAAATCAAAAGATATGATCACCGAAGAGTCATTCTTAGGTCATACACGAGTTTGAGATTACATTTACTGTAGTCATGTGACGAAAAAGAAAACAAAAGGCCAACATTGCAAATCCAAACATGCAAGGAACCGATTAGTGTGTCTTTTTTTTATTTTTTATCTGTTTGCAGGCAGTGCTTCGTTCTCGTCTTTTTGATTATGAGATGTGTCTCTATGTCTGAATGTTTGGAGAGCAGCACCTCCTTTATTGACTCAGTTCCTGACGGGCCCCCCTGCCCCCTCTCTCTGTTGCTCGTTTTGCCCTCTAATGTGATTCGGTTCTGCCAAACGGAGATGATAGCAGCAAAGAGCCACACTCGGTTTGCCTCTGGGCTTTCCTTTAATGGGTTTTGGCGTATAACCAGGGACGAAACTCTGCTTTTTCCATCAGTATCATTTTGTATTTTAAATCAACATTTTGCCCAAATAATACTGGAAAAAAAAAATCAACAAAGAGCTCAAATGCAATATGGAAAAGTCTGGATGCAAAATCAGTTTAAAAAAAAAATCATAGGTCTGGTTAAGTATGGAAGAAGAAAACAGTTTGAAGAAAAAAAAAATACTTCCACATTTTTTTGTTCTGCTATGAGCTCTGCAGCTCATTGGCCACTCCTTCATTCTGGGTTATAATTCTCTCTTTAAGACTAAGTGAATTTTTTTCTAAATTGAACTGGGTATGTATTCCATTAGTGCTTGTTGCATATGCATCAATTGGAGCAGCAACAGCAAAAGCATAGTCTGCTCTAAGTTTCTGCTTGGATTTTAAGTAAGAAGCTGCTAGTTGGCTGGTTGTCTCAGGGATGAATAAATGCACTGTCAGTGTCTACTTTTCAAATTGTGAGTTATAATAGAGTTGAGAAAAGTCTTTAAGAACTGAACTGTAAATATGCAGTTGGATTAAAATTGATTGTATGTGGAAGACAAAATTATGTCCTACTGAAATCATCAGTATCATCAGTGATATAAACCACATTTGTCTTTATTGAATTTGGATTTGTGCAATCAAAATAGATGAGCTGAAATAAGTAAAAAATAAAATCAAACAAACTTGAAGTTGAACTACTTTGCAAAACTCTGTAAGATATTTCAGCCACAAACTAGTAATACTGAGTCAGGTCCTGCTGCCAGTCTTTTGGGATTGATTTATTTAATTCAAATTAACTTATAAATCAAAATTTCGTGTGTGGTAGAGAGTGAAATCAGTGGTGCATAGTGTGCATGAGTGAATATATGTGTTATAATGTGCAAGAAAAAATAAACTACGAGACAAAAATAGCATCATACCTGAGAAGGAGATAGGACACAAATTAGTCAGCAGTTATACTTTAAAAAAGTTATATTTTATTGTATTGCATCGTATTGTATTGTATTGTATTGTACCATATTTATAGACCCAAAGTCGGAAATATTCACTTTGGAATATTCCCCATCCTCTGCCGCCCTCTAGTGGTTTCAACTAGACGCTTCACTTCCTGTCGAGGTAAGAGGTCACCATTCCAGAAAACATGGCGGCCACCAGTAAAAGTACCGTGTTATTGAAAGCTGTGAAGAAAATAACCATCCAGTTCTGTCCGTTCGAGTCCAATGTCCGCTCAACAAGGTGAGAAACCTTCGCTCAGCGTTACTGTTGTGCTACAATGCCGTTGTTTTGTAAATTTTGTGTAATAATGGCAGGGTTGTTGTTTGTGAGAAAATAGTCGAAGACCAGCCATCAAGAACCAGGATTTGCCTCTCTCTGTTCTAAAGGGTCAAAAAGCTGAAGCTGCCCTTTTTATTAATTTGACCCTTTTTTTAAAATTAATTTTATTTGTTTAATGCACCTGCATATCGCTGGCAGTTCACAGTCAAGAGCTCGAAAGCAAAATTACGTATTTCTCAGTTGTAAAATTCAAGACATGAAGTGACTTCTCAAAGATAGTTTGTCCTTTCAATAGCTGTAATAAGTAAGTCTAGCTTTCTTGTCTAGTTTTTACACATTCAATTTTCTTTAATAGTAACAAAAGGTCTCCTAATATCTGATGGTTTTCCCTGAAACCACTCCTATAAGGCTCAGAGGAAATAGTCAGTATGAAACATTCAGATTTTATAATGAATGATTATTCCCCCTCTTATGTTTATAATAGTTTTTTGTTTTAAAATTGAGGCCAGTGTTGAACCAGTGTCAGCGCAGCATGTCTCTGTCATTTAAAGGATTGACTTCATTTATCAACTAACATACTGATGAGGTTTAATGCACCAGATGTGGAGGACTCAAAGACCCCGATGCCTGCTTGTCTTTTCAGAGAGTTTCTGGCTCTGGTGGGTTCAGCGAAGGCCCGCTCCACCAACATGAACTGTGAGGTGATTTCTGTGGTGAAACACGACAAGTCGGAACCAGTAATCGACATAACGTATGGTAAGAAATCGGGCCATGTGCAGCTTTGCTGTTTTTTCCAATGAGTACCGGTTGAATATCAATGGGTTCTGATCTGTTAGGCAATGTTCTACTGCTCAACAGAAGGAACATCATAATAAATTCAGAGTCTAATAAGTTATGATTATATTATCTAAGTATACATAGACATGTTAATAAACTTTATTAACAGTTTGGACTGCCCAGTTCAGATGGTTGTAGCACTAGCGCACAACAAGACAAAGACAATTTATATTCAGTAATACAGAATTTAGTTAAGTTCAAATCAGTCCAGTTTATTCCAAGACAACCCAATCATAGAATGCAGTTAAAACTGATCATTTAATGCCATTTGGAATAAAGTTATCTACATGATGAAGTCCAACCCGACGCATTGATCTTGAGTTTGCAGCATTGCTTTGTCCTGAGCAAGCATGTGGTGACAGTGGAGAGGAATCTCTCCCCTTTAACAGGAAGAGCTGAAAGCAATCTGGCCTCTTGGGAACACATGGAGCAATAAAATATTATATTTAAGAAGAAGAATTAGAGTTATTTCATCTATTTCATGGGCAACCAATGCAGAGAAGCTAAATTTGGAAAGGCTCACATATTGATGTCTGATCTCTTTATTTTATCCCGTAAACAAAGCTCTTATAAACCACCAAAAAAAACCAAAAAAAAAACATTGTCCTCATTATTATAAAATCAACAAACAACATTTTTCTTAGCTAGTAAAAAAGTTATTAGGACATCCCAATCCCTAACAGCTAGTGAATCCCTACCCACTTTGGTTGAAAGTGAAAGTCTGAGGAAAGTTTAACAATATTTTTGAAGTCCTGGTCTCTGTCTGGTAAACTTCAGTTTGTCCTTCATGGTAAAAAGCAAATGTTTCATCTTTGCTCACCTCCCTGGAAAAGTGAACTCTTCTTCTCTCTTAATGTAACAGCAGCATTAAGACTCTGTTCTATGTTTTGCGACGACATTTTATCGTTTTTAGAGACTTCTTTTCAACAGCCTTTCAGCCTGCTTTCCGTGAGAACTTCCTCGGACTGCCGGTTTTAAACGGCCTTCGTGCGTAATGCGGAGCGGCAGATTTACGCCCGTTTGTAATTGTAGCCGACGTTACAAACATACGTTTGTAATTGTACAAACGATGTCCTAATTTATTTCTCACGAGAAATTGTGCTCTCGTTACATTTTACTGAAAGCTCTTTTGTTCAGTTTTTCTCGTCTGTATGCACCTGAATTGATATTAAGTATCCAATGGATGTCAGAAAAATCAGACAGACTGTTGCAGGGTATTGTGATTTTTTTTTTTTCTCACATGACTGCATCCGCGTCCAAACCCCTCGTATTAAAAATTCAGAATAGATCCAAGTTTCTGAGGAGACTTATAATCTGCCGTCAGTAACAAACACTTCATGCCTCAATTAGTTCCTGGTGGTTTGGTTAGCGTGAGCTACGGCACGTTTCTGCACACAAATATTTGGCGTTGGTCAGCAGAGTCTCTTTTGTGGTGCTTGACATTTGCTCAGAGTTAACTTCCCCTGTGTTTCACTCCTTACACAGTGCCGCCTCCTCCGAGTCATCTCATTGTGTCTTCTGTTTTTTTTTTGTTGTTGTTGTTTGTCACCACAGTGGACGGAGAGAGGCTGGTGATGAAGGGGGAAAGGTTGACTTGCCGCGAGATGCTGAGCGCGTTTCAGTCCCGCTGCAAAGACAAGGACCCGCAGAGCAAGAAATGACCGCCTGTTTGAATTTGTTTGTATTTATACGCGTGTGCAATCTTGGAAATGTACAATAAAACAATGTGTTTAGCTAAATGCGACTCCTTTTGTAAGTTACGGTAGAATTGCTTTACACTCATTGTGAATTTTGTTTTAACTGTGTACCTCAGATGTACTTTGTTTTGTGAGCGACGAACCAGTCGGTTAAAATCGTTTCGAGCAATAAAGCTGGCATTAATCAGTACAGAGTCAGTCAAATCTAATATTTTGTTAGACACAGCTGGACTTTTATGAAATTTAGCAACAAAAAAGCAGTCCAAGTGAAATTAACACAGCTATCATATATTAGACACGTATATAATATCAAGTTAACCATTTTCAATAGACTTTTAATGTATTTGCCATTCATTTGCATGAATGCCTGTTCATCCATTTGTCATTTCATCCATCCGGCTGTCCATCCATTGATCGATTTGTTTGTATGTTTGTCCTTTACCTCACAGTTATCAGCTAATACTCTGGATCAATCAGATTGCGTTGTACAAATAAGCAAACCTGAATGACATTTTCCCTGGTGGTGACTTTACTTCCCCACTAAGCGCTCTCTCTCTCTCTCTCTCTCTCTCCTGTACCATTACATTCTTGCACTGTCGAATTCATTCAGATTTTTATTTTTTATTGTACATTCAGATCCTTCTGAGATGGATTCAAACATAAGACAAACAAAAGAAAATAGTCAGATTTAATAGACAGCATTGCAAGTAAAAGGTTCGGATTATCGGAGGCGGGACTTAAAGTATTTAAATGTCTGACTTGTGTTGTGACATAGAGGGATGCGATTGGCTTCACTTGCGTTTACGGGGAAAAAAAAAAAAAGCGAGCTGGCCCTTTAAAAGCACCCACTGCCTGGCCAGTTCATCATACTGGTCAAGAGAAAGTTACGATTTGTTGTGGAGGATAATCACACCAAAGACTGCGACAATGGTTGACCAGTTTGTGGGAACATGGAAGATGATTTCCAGCGAGAACTTTGACGACTACATGAAGGCACTGGGTGAGCCCTTATTAAATTAGGCAAAACAGGTCCTTTATCAATACTCACGTCGCTGAATTTTCTCCGACATTTTATTCAAACGTTTCCTTCCGTGCTGCAGGTGTGGGGTTTGCCACCCGGCAGGTGGGGAACCGAACCAAGCCCAACTTCGTGATGAGCGTGGATGATCAGGGGCTGATCTGTATGAAGTCTCAGAGCGCCTTCAAAACCACCGAGGTCAAGTTCAAGCTTAACGAGCCTTTCGACGAGACGACTGCTGATGACCGGAAGACGAGGGTTAGTTTGTTGGGTCTTGACGACTTCAACATTTGGATTCGGAAGGAGTCACAACTTGCAGCTTTGTCGTCCAGTCCTCCCAATGCTGGAGTTTAACAGTGTGTCCCTCTCCCCTCTTCTCCGCCCTGCAGAGTGTGGTTAGTCTGGACAACGGCAAGCTTATTCAGAAACAGAGTTGGGATGGCAAAGAAACGAACATCGAGAGGGAGATCTCTGATGGCAAACTCGTGGCGGTGAGTGTATTTTTATTTTATTTTATTTTATTTTTTTAAAGCCGATGAAGACCCGCCTTAATACTTAAACTGTGCATGTTGCAGAGAAATGATGTCAAACGACTGAAGTTGTAAGATACGATTGCTTTTTTAAAATATATTCTTGGATTCTTTTTCGAAGTCTTGAGTCACGCTATCAAAGCAGAAAACTGAATCTTGTAATGTTGCTTTAATTTCCGTTTCCATGGATATCAAGGGCAGGTTTGACTCGCCTAGTCATAATATTGTGGAAAAGCTGAATTTTAACAAGCATTTGTTTTCCCCCTTAAAATGCTGAAATTCAATTTTGCCACACAACATGAGCATAGTAATAGAAATTCACACTAAATCTTGTTTTTCCCCCCTCGCTCTCCTCCTCCATCACCTTCTGCATAACTTTCTAAAGACTTGCTCCAGATGACCTGTCTGTGTTCTCTCCTCAGAAATGCATAATGGGAGATGTTGTGGCTGTGAGGACGTACGTGAAGGAGTGACGTTGATCCTGGATGACCGGCTCAGTTCAATGAGCATGCTCCCAAACTGAAATGGCATGTTCCTGCTCTCTGTACAATTGTTGCCAAAGTCCGCTTTTTGTATCTTGTTGCCCTCATCTTGATGCCTTCTTGGGTTTTTGTTTGAAACTCTTGGGGTGGATTTTGTGAATAAAAGCTTGAGAATTTGTCAGATGTCCGACTCTTTTTGTCATCAAGTCTTAATCAAGGTCTCGTTCTGAGATGCTCAAATACTGGGGAATGTTTGAATACAAGTTCTCTGCTGGCTTCTGGATTCATCTAATGAGCTGGATTTGAGTCCTAAGCAAGTGTTTCCCCATGCTGAAGGTTTATGAAACTTAATAGATTTTTTTTTTCCTCCATTGGTCCTTTAAAGGTCAAAACTTTGAGCCATCCTGCTTGGATGCAAAGGAATGTGAGCTCTTTTTAGAAGTGTGTGTAGGGGAATTTTTTTTTTTTTTTGGATGCTGAACATTTCCCATTGCTCATTTACTGGCAGCTGTGTTGCACAAGAGCATTCTGGGTATGCCTCCTCTCCCTTGTTTGCAAGTGGCGACAACCACTTTCCCATGACAGGAAAGGCAAGCCGATGGAACAGATTGAACCTGACGATTAAAACAGCTGAACCTGGACCTGTGGGCCAGCACTCATTTTGGACAATAGACTGGCAGCTGTGGAGGACATGCAATGTTTGACCTTGTGGGGAAGAGGCCAAGTGAACAGGAATGTAATGGACTGTTGGCAAAGGTCAATGTGCTGAAGGTGGTTTACTAAATCCCTGTTTTCCACGCCTCAAAACATTTTACTTCAGGTTGACCTTTCCTTGGTTCACAATGATACAAATTCATTAACTCTGTTGCAATTTTCTGGTATTAGAATTTTCTGTTAAATGAATTTTATCATTGAGGAGAGAGGGAAATGGTTTGGTCATTTAAGGATGAGAAGTTTTTTTTTATTTTGAGAATACACAATTGTCTCTGGATCAATGAATGTATACATCAAAACACCTTCACTTCACAGCAAATACTTTAACTTATCCAAATAGGTCTAGAAATTGAGAAATAAAAATGGTCTCTTAAAACGTATTTCTAGATACGCACATAATGCACATAGCAGTCTAACTCGAGATGCATTTTCTATGTCTTAAAATGAAACTGGAGTAAAAAAAAGAACCCTGAGCAAAGCTGGGGCAGAAAACTGCTATCTCTTTATCCATTTAAAAATACAGTCTAAAAGGATTCATCAATATAATTAACAAAACTTAATTTTATGCAAAATTGTCTTTCCCTACAGCAGAAAATGTGTATTTCAAAACTCTAGTTAAGGAGATTTGAAATGAAAAATCGACAGGAAATCCATTAGATGAATATATATTTTTTTTATCTAACCATTTTTTGATATATAAATCTGACATTACCATTGCTCACTCCAAGGGACTTTTCTAACTTCCTCCATGGTTAGCGATGCAACAAGAAGCTCTGTTTTTAATTTAGCTCCTCTTCTGTAATGATTCACAAATACTACATACAGTTAAACAGTAGAATCTGGACAAACAAAACCCAAACAAGCTGAATTCAAATTTGTCTTTGTTGGAAATAACACAAGATTCACGTGAAAGAATGTGAAAAAAAAAAAACATTTCATTGGTAAACCCTGAAGCCAGCTAACAGCAAACTGACTATATCATGCACTGCAGTGATTGAATCTCTTTTCATAGTTACTTTCCCCCAGCCTGACATGATTACTCATGTTTCTTTGATGGTGCCGTCCCATAATTACTCTACAACTCTACTAACCCTCACACTGACCAGCTGCATTCAAACTAAAAAGCAGCCGTATGTTCTGCATGTCCTTTGTTTTACATGCCAGAAAACTGATTGAGCAGTTTGTTTACCTCCCCGGCGGACCAGTTTAAGATGGTAACTCCTTTAACTAATATTACCTCCAAAGGCACAAGAATAATGGATCGTGATCTTTTATCCTCTGCTTTTATCTTCACTTGATTGCTGCTCATGAGGTAAGAGTATGCTGTGTGCACAATCCGAAAGCCGAAAGGCACATCTGCTATGTATTGACTTACAGGTGCACTGCTTGAAAGTCAACAAGGCGTCCCCGTGTCTTTGTTTGGACAACTGCAGGGAACAGGGCGGATCTCCACCTCCAGGTCTATTTTTCCCAGACATCTTCCACCGCAGTTGACACGGCTTTTCCTGATCTGCTGGAGGCGGACAGCGTTTTAAGACGTTCGGTCTCAATTAAAGCGCACGAATCGAGCAACACAACACAGGGCATTTGCCGAAATGAAAGACGAAGGATGAGAAATGAAAGCTTTCCCCAGATGAAGCCAAAGTCTTTTGACTTTTATGTAAAACAAAATTTGTTGAGGAAAAAAATATTCTACATCCATCCTGACTGGGAAGCACGGTGGAGGCGAATTCATGCTCTGGCGATGCTTTTCTTCAGATGGGGCAGAAAAGCTTCTCATAGCTGATAGGAGGATGGAGGATGGACATGACTTTTTAAAGATATTTTATCTAGTATAGGGCAGCCTGTTCTTGCAATTATAAATAGCAGTCTGTCCTCAGGTGTGGTCCCTGCTAGTTTTAAACATGCAGTAGTGCA
>NW_006799960.1:3399129-3416949 GCF_000485575.1 Poecilia formosa
CCTTTTGTTGGTCTGATGCAAAAAATCCCATTGAAGTCCATGGAAATTTGTAGCTGCAATGTGGGGGGGGGGGAGGGGGGTAAATTGGGAAATAATTTTAGGAGAACCTTGCGTGTATCATTGTGAAGCTCTGCAAGTACAGCACAGGCAGGACTATGAGTTGGAGGTTCTCCAACTCTAATTTTGGCCTCTGACATAAGCTGTAGAACAAATTAAAACCTAAAGATCTCAAGTAGGCGTGCATGTCTTCTCACGCCTGATAGAAAAGTTGCATCTGGCTGACACCGGGTTTGCTTTGTGTCATGAGAAAAACAGCAGGTCTGGGACTTCAGAGGAATTAACTCATATCCTTTGCATAACATCTGGAAAGCTCCACTTGAGTTTCAGTGTTGACACCCTTCCTCTGCTTGTCCTCAATTTAAACTCAGCCTTACACAAACACCTTTTCAGTTCAAGTGCTTCAACAAGGCTATAAATCTGTAATATACCCTTAGAGCCTCAAGACAATGACCTACACATCATGTTTGATAACAAGTGGATCCTAAATGCTTAAATGCATTCACATGGTTTATTACTGAGGATGAGTGGCACGTCTTATCAGCTGTTTCTCTACTTGGTCCTCAGAAGTGAATTTCTGGGGAGCGTTTTGTGAAACGGGGATGTAAGGCGCTTTGTTGGTTTAAAGGAGAGACAAAATCAGGGTCAAAGGGGTTCCTTCCCGTTTGTTTGTTTTTTTTTTTTTTTTTTTTACATCAGAACCAACATTCAAGATAGTGAAGTAGATTGGCGAGATAAGAATAAAAAGCAAAAGATCCATTACTTTTGTTGCGTGCGGCTTTGATGTCGGATTGAGGAAATCGCCACCGAATAAACAACTTTTTCCACACGATTTTCGTCCCACATTTGTGGTGAAATTTGACGTAGAAATAATAGAAACTCTCACTGCTCTCGACTCGAGTTGCACAAATTAAATCTTGACAGCGCAAATCCATTTTCGTTTCTCGCTTTTCGACGTTCGTCCTCGAGCATTTCTCGTGCAGTGGAGTTGGCTGTGAGGTCAACTTCTGAAAAGATTTCCTTAGATCACATACACATTAGTATCATCTTGACTCGACTCCTCTCTGCAGGAACCAAATGGCTCCTGGGTTGATCCGAGATCTGTCTCCAGAGAAACCAAACAGCTGAAATGAGTTATGTGTGCGGAGGCCCCGCGGAACCGCGGGGGAGCCTGGCTGCCGTGCAACGAGATTTCCCCCTCAGCGATCCCTGCAATTGGGTCATACAGAAGGCTGAATTCTGATTTCATCAACTAGTGTCTGAGCATTTTGCAAGCCGTGCCCTGTGGCTGCATTTGGATTTGCCCTCTGCATCGACTCATTGAAAATGAAATTTCAGTGTTGTGAAATTGGTCAAAGTTGTGCAGCTGCAGTGATGTGATTTTTTTTTTTTTTTTTTTTACCATTGCCTAAAAGCATGCAGGTTAGCAGTTTGTCTAATGTTTAACTATATTAATTTTACACCTTCTGCTCTTAGCAGTTTGCACCAAAAGCGTAAACAATGAGCAACACTAGTGTCATTTTTTTTTTACAGTAAAGTTGGTGTACATTTTGTACATTAAAAGATATACTTCAAAGTACAAAAAAAAAAAAAAAGCTGGAAGCTGGAAAAAGCTGTCACTCAACTTCAGCCATTTGAGAAAACATTTTGCCACAATCTCTGGCCAATTGGACAAAATGTCCCACTAGACTAGGATTCATTTGTGTCATCTGGACAAAGATTACATGAGAGGTTTTCCCCCAGAGAAAATGCAAATGCACAAACACACACACACAAAATACACGAAAATTGCTGAAGGTAATATTGAAACTGTTAATCTTCTTCTTCAAACCATTACAGAACCTCAGTAGTACCAGCAGTTGTCCAAGGAAGACAGCACACAGAGTCCAGCCTAAAATATAACATCCAAAGGATTCTGTAGTGCATACGAGGAAGAGCATTTATTTTGCTTTAGAGAGCGCCACAAAGATTTGCTGTTTTTCCAGTCGTCCCTGCAGGAGTTCCTGTCGTGTAGAATGAGGCCTATGTATGTGATTGTAAAGCCTGCAGGAAGGAGGGTGGAAAATCTTTAAAGTGAGACCATGTGAGCAAGCTTCTACACAATAGTATTCCCCTGTGAGCAGAACAACTGAAATTCTGCATACACAAACAAGAGCACTTGATTGAACTTTTGTCTTTGGTAGATTTTGCCCAGAAATGGCTAAATAAATAAATAGGTGTGGTAAATGAGGATAAAAAAAAAAATGCCACTAAGTGTCATGATATGTGATATATTCTCTCTCCCCTCCTCACTATTAACAGAAACCATGTGCAGCAGAAATAGACATAACCTTTATTCTCCCACAGTGGGGAGATTTGGGTGTACCAGCAGCAAATTAAAGGTAAATGGAGGCATGGATAGTCAAACTGAGGTAAAAAAAAAAAAAAGAAAGAAAAGAAAAGAAATATAAAAATAAGAGAGTCTACGGTAAGGGCAAATGTATAACATAAGAAATGTAAAACTCTCGAGTTACTAGAAAGGGCATACTTTGACAAAAAAGTGCAATAATTGCGTTTGACGTGATCTTTAGTCTGAAAGGACTGGTAGTAAAAGAAGGAAAACAGAGAAAACTGATCTTTTTTAAAGGTGTTTTTGTCTGTGCCTCATGTCAAAGCTGATTGGAGTTAACATTGTAAGAAGCGTCTGATTGTTGTTTATCTTGGACACTTTTTTCGATTCACTGGTGCAAATCTGAAAACAACAACAACAAAAAACTAAAACCTAAACAATAAAAGAAAAAAGAAAAAAGTCCTGCGCAGCATGTAGAACGGTTTATTTTACAACCACAAGATGCTGAGTTTAAACGGAACTTGTTTCAGGAAAAAACTAACTTCAAACACAAATTACTACGCTCTCAAAACAAGTGATGAATGCAGCTCACTTGGCCGACAGCGTGTTTGCTTAAGTTCTAAAGCAAATATTTGCTTCTTTCAAACAGGTTGTTGCAACAAAAAAAGAAAAGAAAAAAATAAAAAAAAAATAAAAAAAAAATACCATGCCTTAACATCAAAATTTAGCTCATAGGAAACATAACATCCTTCTTAAATTCTTGACTATGTTAAATAACCCAAAGAAGATCCACAACTGCTGCATTCGAGTGTGGCACCAGACACCACAGCCAAGGTTTGCCCTGTTTTACCACACAGAAAAGCAAACTGTCTGCGGTCCTATCTCGGTGGAAACAAACCCGTGAGATTTTGAAGAATTTCACAGGATGGCGTAGCGCAGAACAAAGACTTTGTTGTGGTGTCTGTGGCTTAAGTATGCAGTCACAGACAAACACAGACACGCTGACCTTCCGCTGCAGGTGGCAAGGAGCTGAGAGGTTTTGATACTCAAAAGGTCAGAGCACGATTTTTGTCTGCCAGGTTTCTTATGGCTCACACGTAAATATATGTTTTCTTAAAAACAAGTCTTTTTTTGCTGCAGGAAATGTTGGGGTGGGGGGCGGAGGGGGGGGGGTCTTTAGAAAACACCAAGTCTAAAACATTATTTCTGCACAAATAAACCATTCTTTTTCTCGAGAATAGTTCATTTGTTTGGGTATGTTTTCAAAAAGGGAGGGAGGGGAAAAAATATGCAGACACAAGCAGTTTACCTCAAAACAGGCAGGCAAGCAGACATGTAGATTTGTTTTCTTTCACACTTACATATGTATTTTAGACCGTCAGTTAAATGTCAGTATCAGAAAAAGAAATGAGAATTCTTTAACATTATGTTTCTTCTGTATTAATTCAGCCACATTGGAACGTTTTTGAGTATGAATAGCCTACAGACCAGTCCGAAACCTTTTTTTTTTTTAACCCCAGAGGGTAGATTTTCTGCTATGCTCTGGATCATTGTCCTGCTGAACTGCTGCTCTTAAGCCATGAATTCCCCTTCAGTATTAATTTCTGCTGAATCTAAGAGTCACTTCTGCAGTTAATTGTGGAAACAATATGTTCTCGATGTTTTTTTTTTTTTTTTTTTTTTTAACCCCAGAGGGTAGATTTTCTGCTATGCTCTGGATCATTGTCCTGCTGAACTGCTGCTCTTAAGCCATGAATTCCCCTTCAGTATTAATTTCTGCTGAATTTGAAAGCAGATTTCATGGTTCAAGTCTCTTAGTTTCTGAAGCAGCAAAGCAGCCCAGATTATCCCACTACCACCACCATGTGGTAGTATGTAAGATGTTATCCTTTGCTTTGCCCCAAGCAAGAATCTCATTAAACCTAAACGTTTTTTTTTTTTGTTTGTTTTTTTTTGCAAGGGAAAATTTTATGCTCTCTTAAGCTTAAAGTAAAACTTATTATATCACTAGCATCGAAAGACTCATTTTTTTTGTCAGAGGTGAGCAGACCTTTGACTCTCTGTACTCTGATCATTTGTACGCACCACCCAGTGACTGCTTTTACATTTCCGCATGGACAAAGGACTCAGAGTTTGTACTTTTTAAGGAAACTTAAATAAAAAAAACAAAACAACAACAATGGGTCATCAGGAAAGTTGGCTTGATGGACGTTTTGCGACGTGCTGGAGGCAGCAGACACTTCCCGACAATGCACTGGAGAGATAACCTCAGCCTCTGATAGCAGGGAGGGAAACGGAAGCCATTAGTCACAGGCTGACCTTTCTCCAAGCTGCTTGTAGACGGGACTCTGAGCAGGCAAAACCCAAACAGCAAGATTTTCTTGAACCTTCTGGGAAGAGTTAATAAACTGCACGGAGCTTGTTCAGAAAACGTTAGACTTTTTTCTTTTTTTTCTTTTTGCAGTTTATGTGGTTACATAAAATATCTTTACATTAAATAAAATGTCAAAATCCCCTTTCTGTTAGATACTGTTTTCATTTATGCTTAGGGTCAAGTTGAATAGTTGAAATCAGTCAGTATCTTCAGGGCTGGACAAAGAATACATGAAGCTATAAACCTGTAAGGGGACAAATACTTTTTTCCACCGCACTGCATTAAGTTTGGATTTACTACAAGAAGCGTTTTGAAGTTTCAGCTGTTGTAACTGGTGAAATGTTGCCCTTTAATCCAACCCGTTCTAGGTTGTGGCCCCTGTGAGATGTTAGTTCTCAATTGTCCACGACTTTTTCTGAGGAACTCCATTTAAAAGCACACAGAGAAACCAGAGCTTGTTTCCGATATCTGCGTTGCATCCAGAGGCCTTTGGGTTCACAGCTGTTTGAGATAACGTCAGCGTGAATCTCAGCACGACAGAATCACACCGCTTTCCTCCCAGTGCTGCAGCTGTGCACCAACAAAAACCGGCACCTTGTGCAGATCAACTGTTTTTCGTCCCTTCAGTTGGACTTTGCAATTTAATCGGAGCAAAAACACAAAACAAAGAGTTAAAAAGAAGGATTTAACGTGCAGCAACAGAAAACTGTGGTGTAAAAGGGACGATGGCTGAAGTGAGGGTGAGATTGTGAAGTTGCTTTTGAAACACGACTGAGATGTGACGACGCAAACTGGGTGCAGGGACAGGAAGAGGAGGGTTGGTACCGTTACACCAGCAAACATCCTTACCTAAGTGTGCTAACAGCAGGGAGAGGTGCAGTGTGTTTAAAGGTCAAGGAAATGCTGGGAATTAGGTAAGGATAGGGTTAAAAAAAAAAAAAAAAAAAAAAACTTTGCTCGGATCAAAAGCTGGCCAACAAGCAGCGGTGCTCTCATTGTCCCCCCTTGGGTGTTCCTGTCAAAGCTCAGGGAGGCAGAAATAATTCAGTTAATTGGCTCTCAGAGTTACATATATAAGACCAATCAGGGATAATTTGGGCTAGGAGAAGCACAGACTTCCCTTTGCTGCCTCAGCAAGCAAAGACGTTTATCTTTTAGTCCAAAATCCTACATAAATCAACACTGTTTTAATCATTCAGCTACACTTTAAGAAACTATAGGAAAGGACAACTGTGAGAGAACGAGAGGGTCTTTGATCTCTGCATGACATCAGTGAATTAAAGATGTTAATCCCCATTTCAAACTGCAAGAGCAGTCTCAAACTACGCAGAACACCAGACGCCTGACGGAGTGTGACCGGCCAGCCACACAAAGTCTGAATCATGTGACTTCTCCCCTCCTCCACCCACTCACTCACAAGACAGGATATGAGTTCCCCCAAGTTTTCTGGACGTCCGATGGCTGTTTTGTTCGTTTCACTAACCTGTGACCCACTGCACACATTCTGAAGAGGCTACATCAGCGCGCTTTAACCTTTGCATGGAATAACATTTTAAGCAGTGAACAGATTGCAAATTAGGCAGCCTGCCAGTTTGGAGACTCTGCAGGAACCGAAGGGCCCGTTCCTCTGTGAGGCTCTGGAGGCTTTTAATCTGTTTCTGACTAACTGTTGATTCACTTGTAGGGCTTTGAGAGCAAATCGGTGTGTTGACAAAAAAAAAGACATGTTCTGCTTTCTCTTGAACTTTCACACAGAATATTTGCTGCAACAAACAGAAACAGTGATTATTTTTGTTCTCAGAGCTCTTATAGTAAAAAAAAAAAAAAAAAATCATCATCTCCTTCTTAAAGGAGCCAACCCCACCCTATGTAAAAATATTATCCCCCTAAATGAAAAATGAAACTTTTTCTTTTTTTTTTTACACTTGCTACATTTAATCAAAAATCAAGAAATCACATACATGGAGCCAATCAGACCACATTAAGTGGGTCAAAAGATTTTAAAAAGCAGTACGTCATTCCCCACTCCTCACTTAAAAAAAAAAAAAAATCAACAGGTACGAAACAGACCCGCCGACATATCAATCCGGACAGAGTTACAAAGCCATTTCTGAGGCTTTGGGATTCCAGTGAGGCACAGTGAGATTCCTGATCCTCAAACGGAGAAAACATGGGAGAGTGAGGAACCTTCCCAGGAGAGGCCAGTCTATCGCATATTCCAAGAATGTATCATCAGCTCATCTAAGAGGTCACAAAGGAACTTAGAGCAACATTTAACACACTGCAGGCCCACTTGGCTCAGTGAAGGTCAGTGTTCTGGATTCAACAGTAAGAAAGAAACTGGGAAGAGTCCAACGTGAAAACTACTGACCAAAAAGACCATAAGGGACTATTTCATGTTTGCCAAAGGCCTTTGGGGAAATATGTGGACTGATCGGACAAAAGAGAGCCTCTTTGGAAGATGTACCGCAGAAAGAACGTTTACCAAGTGTGACAAAAAAAACAAAAACAGAAATAATACGGTGACTTTCCTCCCTTATCTCTTTATTATGCTGCATATGTCTTTGGAGATTTTTAGCTGTATTGAGAGAGTATTACTGACTTGGATTTCTTCACGCCTAAAACTACTTTTTTCTTATTAAATGACCTTGTTCCATCAGCAGAATACTTCCTGTTCAGACACAGCAACCAGTTTCACAGAAGCCTTATCAGCAACATGGCCTTTCTACATCAGTAAATGCATTCCTCACGTTTTAGCATTCATTAGACTCAACAGTGAGCACAAGCACACAAAGAGGGAGATTTATATGAATACATAGAGAGTGAAAGAGAGACTAATATGTTTTGTAATTTTCTGTTGTTTTATACTTTATTTCTAGCAAGAACAACATTTGTGTGTTATTTGAAAAATGTATCAAATTTCAAGAGTTTATCTTTGACCCTTGTGAGAGATTTAATAATTTTCTGTCAACTATAAAATTGCTTTCCCCCCCAACAATGACTAATAAATCATTTAAGCACAAAAAACCCCACAAGAACTGTTGAGGCAGGTTATTATTAGCAGCTGGATTCTATCTATTGTTGTGTGTTTTAAGTTAAATCAACAAAAATCAAAAAGAAACAAAATATTATAACAGATAAAGTTTTATACACACTCATCAGACACACACGGTGCAGTTCCCCCCAGGTTTTTGGGTTTTCTACGCAAGTCAGCTTCTGCCAGACACGGCTTTTATTTGGACCCGATTAGTTTTGGGCACAGTCATCGCATGGCCTCTGTTGGCCGGGATAACGCTCATTGGTGTCCGCATCACTGGACCTATTCAGGCAGGCCGGCACAATCGCGTAGAACTGGCAGACATAACGCCTAACCCAAAGTGTCAGGCCAGCCCAGTCAGCAAATGCAATGCCCCCTCCACACACCCCTGTCTCCCTTTCTAATTGTAGTTAGGCGGACGGACTGAGACATGAGAAGAGAAAGGAAAAGAATGGGATAAGTAAGGGACAGAGGGTGACCAGTTCGAGAGAGAAAAAAAGAAAAAAGGACAGAGGGTGTAGGTGAGAAAAAGACATATTGCCCTGCAAGTCAACTCTTACACAGTTCTGAAGTTGACCCCAGTGACCTGTGTGGCAAATGATCGATTAGTCGCCGCTTTTACATATTTGGGATTCCACCATGCTTATGAACATATCCAACCACTCTAAGTAAGTTTCTGCTAACTGTAAAAAACTAGAATAAAAATAATTTCATAAATACAGACAGACAAAAAGCAAACTTGGCTTAAGACAACGTAAAGTATGATCAATAACTGGTTACAGATTGTAAATATGAGAAGACAGGACAAACATTTAGGCATGCATTTATAGTAGCTAAGAGTGCTATCAAGCTAAATAGTCCTCTGCTGCCCTCTTGTGGTGTAACCAGTTTAGCTCAGGACATTTTCCCCCATCTTCCTGCAGATAGTTTATATAAGATGAGATGAGCGATATGGAACTCCATGAAAAATGATGGGACTTGTTTTGTAAACTGATAAAAACAGAGTTGTTCTCAACTGCAAGACATGCAGCATGCAACTTGTTCAGTGTTAGAGAACTTCAGATAGATAGATAGATAGATAGATAGATAGATAGATAGATAGATAGATAGATAGATAGATAGATAGATAGATAGATAGATAGATAGATAGATANTAGATAGATAGATAGATAGATAGATAGATAGATAGATAGATAGATAGATAGATAGATAGATAGATAGATAGATAGATAGATAGATAGATAGATATAGAGTGGCCTTTTTATATTATTTCTCTTTTTTATATTAGTCTTTAAAATAACAGCACACATGACTATGTTTTTGTCTGTCTGATGACGTCATTATAAATATTAAATCCGATGTTACAATCAGTTACTTAGTTTTTTTGAATAGCCTTTTTATCTTGTTTACTCTAACTGAAAATCTGAAAATCGTTGATACGGTGTAAAACTGCAGCGGTCTTCACGACCTCAGAACTTAACAGGAGTCGCTTAACGTAAAACGAAATTTACAGCAAGCGCCTTTAAACTGGCTCATACCATTAAATGGTTAGAGGGAGGGGTTGAAATCCAGTTTGTGGAAGCTTTATAGTGTCTTTATTTCTTTTATGCAGTTGTAAAACTATCATTAGTATAATCTTTTAGGTTGTTATCAAGATGTCTAATAATATGTTACCGAAAGAGCAGTTGTAAAAGAAATCTACAAGAGTTACCACGACCGTTGCTTCCCGTCGTTACAAGCAGAGGTAGGGCCCGCTGGCTGAGGATGAGCGGCACCAACTGTCAGGTGCAAGACTTAGAAAAGGACTTGAATTAATTCATCGTGGAGTAACTTGGACGTATTTGTGACGATGACGGGCAGCGGCAGTCGCGACGGCTCTGAAACAGAAACAAAGCAGCTCCAGGCTAACGCCACGACGGAGTACTGCTCAAAGTTGCAGCGGTGGATGTGGGAGTATTACTGGGGATATGCTAGCTGGCAGAGCTGGGCGGCTCTGTCAGCCTTCCCCTTGCCACCGCCGAGCTCTGCCGCTCAGACACCGGCTGCTCATTCTTCCGTTCCCGCCAGCGGACAGCAAGCGTTTGACCCCGGGAACTGGTTCGGCTACCCGTACGCTTTCAGACCCCCGGGGTCCTCGCCTCCTTCTTACCCGGGTGGTGTGCAAGCGGAGCAGCGCTCAGCCGCGACCGACGTGCGGCAGCAGAACGGAAGTCCACCGCAGGCAGGTAGGTGGTGGCCTGTTCTTCATTTTTTTTATACAGAAACTATCCTTCAGCATGGTGTAATGTGCGTGGATAAGTCATGAGTGTAATGGGAAGCAGGCTTAAGAAGAGGTCCAGGTGGAAACAGGCTTATATAATTAGAGTTGTCCCAAAGACTCTTTGGACCGATTGTTTACCAGTCTGGTTGTTTTCTGCAGATCTAAAGTAGCTTCAAAATAACAACACTACCTCATAAATAATAAATGATCCATGCAATTTAAGCTTTTGGCATCACAAACGTAACAGTATTTTCTTTTTTTAATAAATTGTATTTGTTCTAGAATCTTATGTGAAATGAGTGGAAAATGATTTATGGTTTTCATTACTTGAAACTGAAAAGTGTGGCGTGGATTTATTTAAATCTTAGGATCACCTCTCTATTACATTTGCACATTTTTGGGGGAGGGGACATGTCTCTTCCTTATTTGCACATCTAGTTATTAAAGTTTTATTCAGTTACATTGTAGGAAGAAGTGTCTGTAAATGGCAGCTTTCCTGTCTTGTCATTTCGGACTTTTAGTAGCCTGTTTTAGCTCCCAATCTGTGGCCAACTCCTGCCCGCTCAAAAAGTAAAGATGGAAACCGTGCTCCTCTGCTACTGAAATGTCTTGAAGACGCAAAGTTCCTGGATGGCTGTCACAATTTTAAAGCTCGACAGAATTAAGTTATAGCTTTTAGTAGCCCAGCTGAGACTCCTACTTTTGTATTTGCCTTTGATTTTGACACAATATGAGACGCTGATTCTTGCTTATGTTGTTTTCCTTATGACTGGGTACAAGAGTTACAAAGTATTTGGTGTTTTGAGTAAAGCCATTGATTTGTAACATTAATTGTTTTTTTTTCTTCTATGAATTGGAACTGATCAATCAGACGGTGTACAGACGAATATTCCAACATTTTGTCTCCACATCATATTGTACAGGACGAGAGTACACCATCCCCTCCCCTCTTCAGAGGTTACTGGCAGAGACGGTGGATTTCTTCATCCTGTTTTGTGTGAAGGCCACCATCGTCCTGTGGATCATGCATCTCTTCGGAATGAAGTGAGGAAAAAATAAATCTGAAGACCTCAAGTAAAACTCCTAATTTAAAGATTCCCAAATGTCCAATTGTCTACCAACAATGTTCTAATGCGTCCGTCTTCCAGAACCACCCCTTGCCAACAAAACTGCATTGTCTCCTTTCAGGGACATTGCCAAGTTTATCACCCACTTCATTATTGAGGAGATCGATGAGAACACGTCCATCGAGGACCTGCAGAAAATGATGGCGGTCGCTTTGGTTTACAGAGTATTGGTCTGCGTTTATGAGGTGGGATGCATTCCTAATCTCCTGCTCTTAACAGGTATCTGATATACAGAGTGGTGGTTTTTCAAAGATAATTTACACCAAGCTTGTCTCTTTAATTCAACTCAAACTGAGTTTCCAAAACATACATTTATTTGAAGAAAAATGGAGGCAACACATTGGTCAAACATGCCAGAGTTGCTGGTGTCGCATCATAAAATCATTTTTTGCACAAAACCCAACAAAAATACGGGTATTATTTTCCCTTTCGGCTTCGGATCTTTTAAACAAAATGACCACGCTGCACAGCCTCATTAAGCTGACCACGGTTTCGGCACAGTACAGTTCTTCCACATAATTACCAACAAAGCACAGATTAAAGACGAAGGCGATTTCAACTGCATTCGCGAGGAGTTGCTTTCCTTTCTGCAGGAGCAGATTTCTCACAACAAAACATCCTGTTCCATAGAGAACCGTGATGCAACGTTGCATTCAGAATTGCGGGAGATGAAGTCATGTATTTCGCGTCTCCTGTTGGACGTCTGTGTCAGAGGCTTTGCTCTCCCACGTGGGGCTGACCTCTGGGACGTTTGGGCACCTCGGCTCAAACTCCATCTGGTCTTTTTTTTTTTTTTTGTTTTTTTTGGTTTTTTTTTTTGTTGTTGTTGCGTATAAATATGTAAATAAAGCGAAATAGAATACCATAGTAGCAATTCGGTTCAAGAATTTATATGCATTACACGTTTTTTCTTTACATTTTTCTGTTAATTTTGGTATTTTTTCTGGCATTTTTTTTTTTAATCATCATTTGAGCTGTAAAGTATTGTTTTGGGATTTCTTTTTTTTTTCCCCCATTATTTTTGTTTTTCCACTGTTCGTCCCTTGAGAGACTGATATCTTTAAAAGTATGATTGGATTCAGCTTTTCTCGTGCCGCTTTACGATAAAATCCCTTTCCTAATTGGTGGGCTGGAATAGCCATGTTTTCTTTTTTTCTTTGAGGGTAGTATTTATAATTTAGTATCAATATCACTGATCTGGATCATTGTATTCCTTATCTGTACTGTACAGTACACAGATTTATTTTTTGACACTTGTCTTCTTGCTTAATCAGACAATCTGCATTTGGGGCGCCGGAGGTGCGACTCCAGGGAAGTTTCTGCTCGGTCTGCGGGTGGTGACATGCGACACGTCCACCATGGTACGACCCAACCGCGTTTTTGTGGTTCCAGCATCTAATGTTTCTCTGTCGGCGTGAGTAATCAACAATTTATTTATTTTATTTTTTTTTTTACATCAAAGTGGATATCCTCAATAATTGAAATCTTGAGGTTCAATTATTTTTTTGTTTTTTTGTTTGTTTGTTTTTTTTAAACAAATTTCTTCCATTCGCAGCTCCACTGTGCGAGCGTTGAACAAGAACTTCTCCATCGCTTTTCTCTTTCCCATCTTCGTCACGCTCCTCTTCTTCCAGCACAACAGGACAGTTTACGACATTGTGGCCGGGACCATAGTGGTCCAACGCAGAGGGGCCTAAAAGGTCGTCCCCCTCTCCCCCCCGACCTCCTGTCTCACAGACTCGGTCACTGCTGCATGTCAAAGAGTGATTGCTCTGCTTTTCATCAGGATCCACCTAATTTATTTTACATTAAAATTTTATTGCACAGAAAAGAATAATGGGTCATAACATCCCTACACGGAAGCTGGGCTGCACTTTAATAGGACATGAATACAGACGTGGTATCAGAATGTTAAGTTAAATGAAATGAATGGCGCATTTCAGTTTTCTTATCAAGTGTCAACGGGAAAAACAAAAGACTCTTTGTCTCTTTAAAGCAAAAATATATGCAAAGTCAACCTTTTTTTTTGTTGTCTTAAAATCTGTTTTCAAACACCTACATATGATATGGATATGGTCCTGTTGTAGATGTTGTGGCATTAATGCCAAACAATTTACTTTTGCCTAACCGTAAAAATGCAACTTTCAGGTCAAATGGGAAGATGTATTGTTTGAGCAAGCTATTTATTTCATGCTTTATGAATAATAATAATAATAATAATAATAAAAAAGGCAGCATTGAATACATTTAAAAATATATTTAAGTAAAATGTAAGATCCATCAGCAGGACTGAACAGGCCAGTCTAACCTTTTATGTCTCCACATTTGTTAGCAAAGCTGCTATTTGCTCATGAGCCCAAAGTTGTTCATGCAGACCAAAATGCAAAATGTCTGCCCAAAAAACTTAATATATTGCACATACTTTTGGTTTCTTGATTTAAAAAAAATATATAAATAAATAAATAAACTGTCTTGCTGCCCAGTGACTGGGCAGCTGTTTGGATGGCCTCTGAAGTATTAAGATTGTTTTGTAAATTAAGAAAGGGTGGCAGTGAAGCGATGTTGAGTAACCTGTCAGTATGTAGGTTTTTTTTTTTTTTTCTTTATCATTTGAGTTAGGAGACTATGCGTTTGTTTTTTTTAAGCTAAAATCTTTTAACTGCAATTTGCCATGTTGTTTCTTTAATAACTCTGCTCATGTCTAAAGCTTCAGTTTGGTTAGATTTTTCTTTATGGATTATTTTCCTATTATTAAAGTCAGTGATTTCATATATATATATATATATATATAAATAGTGCAGTCATGCTGATGCTAAAAACGAAGAGAAAATGTCCATTTGTTGTGCCTATGGATGATTTGAACTGCTTTGATTTAGTGAAAGTTTCTATGTTATATTATGCACAGTTTGTAAGTTACAAAAAAAGTCATTTTGTGACTCAGGGCAACTTGTTAGCATTGACAATATTTTACTTAACATTAAATGTCATTTCTGTATATGAATAATATGAGAACATTCTGGTATTAAAGTACTATGCAGGAAATGGATTTAATCCATGCAAGAAGTATATTTGTGTTTGCATTGTCCCGCCAAGGGATGTCTTTACCTGGACTTACTCTACAATCACACTAAAACGTAAGCAATGTAAGATTTTTAGATTAAAATAATGCATATAAATTAACAGTTTTTTAAGAAAAATCTGATCACATATACTAAGTACTAGTGTTTAAATGATTTTCCTGTTTCTCCTCCCATGTTTGTCATTATTAACTGCCTGGCCAAAAACAAAAAGTCCAAACACTAATATTTTGTTGGGTTGCCTGATTACGGCATGCATTTGCTGCAGCATTATTTTGATGATCTTGAGCAATGTGATGAGATTTATTCCCATCCAGTTTTGCATTATTTCACCAACATCTTGTATTGATTATGAGAGTCAGTCCATTGAGTTCCCTCCACATTTTGCGTGAATGGAAATACTCTTACTCTCACCGTTAAACGCAGCACTGACTTCCAATGTGTTTTTTTTGTTGTTGTTTTTTTTTGTTCTCCAGTTTGTTTTCACCAAACATTTAAATGATCGCTGTTCGGGGAGTTTTCCGACCACATTTCTTTTTGAAGACGACGGTCTTCCAGTTTCCAATAATGCGTTGGACAGTTTTAACCCAACTTTAGTTGTGCAATCTTCTTAGTTTTCTCTGCTTGATGCCAGTGATGTGACTCTTAAATAACATCTTTTCCATGACCACAGGATGTGTCATTAGGCATGGTTGTTTAAGAAATGAGAAGCTACTCTGCAGCAATTGGGGTTAATTAACTTGTTGCCAACTGGAAAATGAGCGCCAGTGCTGTAATTATCCAATAGCAGGCTCATAGTGGTTTGCTTAATTAAATTCAGATGGTGACTAGTGTTTTGGTTGTGTATTTTTTATTTATTTATTTTTACCCAGCCCTAATGTCAATATCTGGCTAATGAAGTCAATTAAAAGTGACTTTATACTGACCAAACCACATAACAAGGAAGCTAGTTGTTCATGGCATGTGTATTTAGAGCTATAAATTTGTTTTATAAGTTCTTAGTGACGAGTCGGTGACCGTTTTCATACATAAAAGAAAAGTGTGTTAAAAGATGTGCCGTCTTTTCCCTGCTCTCGCACGTTTATGACCTCACCACATGGGGGCAGCAGAGGTCAGAACAAGCCAGACTCGACGAAATACACCTACAAAAAACAAGTTAAATCTCAGTTTGTGTATTCATATATTGGGCAGTGTTAGTGTTGCCTCACTTGAGACTGAAATGTAACCTTTTGGCCTTTTATTCAACTAAACCAACAACTTCTACTGCATGTTTGCTGTGACTCCCAGTTGTAGACTTTCCTTCCCAACAATGCTTTATTGAACCCAAAGGGAAATGGAATGTTCATATTCATAATTCTACAAAAACCCTCAGCGTTTTTATAGATTGCTGGCTATTGACAGAAAGGATCCAAGTCCTTTCTATCAATATCAAAGAAATAGAAATTTGGTTGCATTCCTTTGGGAAACTAAATGTTTTTACTTATGAGTCGTTTTTCAAATTTTAATTGTAACAAAATAAATTCACTGTCGCTGCAAGGAAGTGACATGCTTCTCCTTGCATCCTCGAACAATGACGGTTACAGTGAGAGGTGAAACAAAAAAAAAAACAAAAAAAACTTCAGCAACTTTCTAATGTTAAGTGTAGCAAAGTGTATTTTAACAGTTTGCTTGCTAAATAACGCTTTCAAGCTTCAGTCATTTTATATGGAAAGACGATCTAAAATGTTACTAAGTAGTAAGACATAGTTTTACCTCTCCTAGTCAAAGTAAAAAAAAAATGTAATGTTTATGTTTGAAATTTGTTGAGTTGGAATCTTTTGATTTAGGGAAGAGATGAATTAATGAATAACTTTTGCCCCTGAGCCCTCTTTTTTTTTTTAAAGGAGTTTTTCCTGTTCCAAAATGCTGTGGAGTTGAATTTTTATGAGCTGCGTGTCAGATTAGCCTGGAGTGTATTTTACATTAAAGTCCCAGTAGGAAGATGTAAAGGCTTGTTGGGGTTTCCTCTGAATGGTTGTATTTAAGCAGCAAGCATTAATCAAGGGAGATGGTAATCATTAGCCTCTTGCTGCTTTTCTCACTCCAGCTTGCACAAGAATAACACGAGACGCAGCTGCTTTTAAAGTTTTTATGAACTCTTGTCTTTGTATTGTCTGTTATGCTTTGGTGCTCTCTTGCATATTTTTATTTTTTTTTTTTAGAATTGAAGCAATAATTTATGTGTGCTCTTGCACTTTTTGCAGGTATAAAACATGGGAATCTTATGTTTTACTTCTTTCTTGATGAAATCTTCTATAAATTCTAAGTTATTAGTTTTATTAGTTCTTTAAAAAAATCTTAAAGTTCCTTTCAATGGCTTCAGGGCATGGGGGAAATTAGCTCTCTGCTGTATAATCCCCGTGTGTGGAGAAGCTCTCCAAACATCGCGCATGATTTTTAGAAGTTCATTGTGGCATTTTTGTCCTTTGGTTGCAAGTTTTTGTGCTGAGAGTCATGAGTTGTTCTTCGTGCCAGAAAGCTGAGAGGGGCTCAGCGATTATTACGCCTCGAGTGGCTTTAATACAAATTTCACAGAGCAGACGGGGAACGGAGAGAGAGAGAGAGAATATGCAACAGAAAGTGGGAGACACTTGGATTAAGAGAGAGACAAAAGCCCAAGAGGAAGAAAGGGATTGGAACTGGGAGTTCAAAACGAGGGGAGTTGAGGATGGGAAGAGAAGTGGAGGCAAAAACAGAGAAAGAATGGGAAGAAGTGAGCGTGAGAGGCTAAGGGACACCATGCTTGAAAATTCTCTCTGATCTTTGAGCCTTGGGACCGGAGGCGATGGAATACCCTGCAGAACTCTATTAAAATTCAACCAGCTTCACTTAAGCCTTCAGTTATTATAGAAGAGAGGCCCTTCACAGCTCAGCTTTCTGTGTTTGGTCTCTGTTGCATGCACTGAGTTAACACTCGCAAAGAAGTGAGGATGTCTGTTCTGCACAAAAAGGTGAATTTAAAAAAAAAAAAGAAAAAACTTAACAAGAAAGGCATAGAGTTTGTTGTACAGGTAAACCACCGTGGACTTTTGCTCATAGTTTTGACTTTACAAATAAGCACTGATCCATAAGAACATATTTGCAAAAGCAGAATGTGGCTCTGTTTTGCTATAATGTTGATGGCTGGGTGAAGATTTGTTACAGTTGGTAACAAGCCACTGTGTTACAGCAGAGCTCAGAGCAGCACCAACACCATAAAGCTAAGCATGCTCGTTACATGAATTATTTCGGCTAATTCTTGCCTCTTGGCAAAACAAGAAGCTGTAAGGGGATTTAAAGCAGCATCTTACTTCTGAAGCAATGGTTTTTAAAGTAGAAATGTTTAACTTTATATGAAAATAAAATTAGGTTGATCTGAAGCTTGTAAGTGTAACAAAACTGTCTGAGGTTTAAACAGGGCAAACATCATAGGAAAATGGCAGAATAAACATGGGGGGAGGATCCTAATTTGTTCCTTAACATAAACTGCATATTTTTGCATTACTTTTTTATTGAAAAAAAAAATAAAGGTTTATCTTTT
>NW_006799960.1:3423620-3459675 GCF_000485575.1 Poecilia formosa
ATGATCCGTACCTGTTACGATGATGCACAACATGTGAACTGTTTTATTTATTTGCGGGAGAACATTGTCGTTTACCATAACTACATCTTTGTATTACAATGCAGAAGCTATAGAAAGACAGACAATGTTGAGCAAAGATGTACACATTAAAAACCGCCATGAGACCAAAGAAGACGAGCAGCTCAATACCGGCTCAGCAGGTACGTTTTCAGACGAGCCATTTCACAGAACCGTCTAGCAAATGTATGTTTGCTGCTCCTTTATTTGTTTTTTGTTTTTTGTCACTGCATGACCGGTTTGATTTATGACTTTGCTCAAAGTATGTGAAACAAACAGCCAGCAGCTGTTCAACAGCAGCTCAAGAGTACAAGGAGACTGAGTCCACAGTAGTCCTGACTTGCAGACATTTTTAGTTACACAGCCAACAAATCTAGTGGGACGGGAGGGAGAGGGACTATCTTTGAGCATCTTCTGAGGTCATTTCTGTATCGCTCAGCTCCTTGGGGAAGCGTTTCACCTGTTTATCTGCAGAAAGCTTTTCTGTGTTCAAGATTGTACCTTGTCTGCAATTTTTTTTTTACCAGGCAAGCTGTGTGCGGGGATTACATAATCAGAATGTTTTTATTTAATTATTTTTTAAAATAAAAACAGCTGCCTCTGTATGAACATGGTCGCAGTGAACTAGAACAATCACAATGTTGACTGTGATACCAGCAAACGTAAGCAAAAGATGCCGACAGGCTTCAAGCAGAAATGAGGTCGACAGCAGGAAAATGACGGGACATTTCATGCAGTCGATACGAGACGGTTGTAATATTTTGTGACACAATCTTACTATGAAACGCAGAGATTTAGCTGTGTGTTCGGAACACTAAAATCTACAACTTCTTCTGTTACCGGTAGATTCAAAGAGATATGTTGAGTTTTGCTCAGTTTTAATAAAACCAAATTATTTTCAAAGCATTTATGGAGTACTATCTCAGAAGAATAGCTAATTACTGGATCAGTAAATGCTGCCCAATTCAATCACCACATTCAGTGCAGTTTAACAGTCTGATAAAATATATTGGTGTTTATAAATCTCTACAGGCTGCAGTAGAAGAAAAATCTCACTGCAATGAATTATAATCAGAAACATAAAGTGGACAATCTGTTAAGTGCATCTCTTACTTAAACCAGGGAATTGGCCACATCTTTGACAATAATATGCACAAGGTTACAAGAGCCTCTATTAAAGTTATGAATAGGAAATTAAGCACTGGTTAGTTTCTGGTTTGAGACTGAGCACTGAGAGAGATGCAAGCTATCTTTCCCTGAGATGTAAGATGAAAAGAAAACCCCTATAATTTGCCAATAAATCCCATCTTTTTTTGTTGCTTACCATTATAAATAGCTGTTTGGTATATTATTACACTGATGGTTCAATAAAGGCATCTGCTTCATGTAATGTGTGAGAAGAGATTGCATGGATAACTATTAGGTTCTCGCAAGTAGTTTGTTGTATCCTTGCAGGGTCGCAGGTGCCTGTCCAACGGCTACTGGATGAGAGGTGGTGTATGCCCCAGTCCATTTCAAGGCAACCTAGAGACACAAAACATGTACTCATGTAACGTATTCCATTAATCTTACAAGCTCATTTTTGAGGAATGGGAGAGAACTGGAGTACTCACACATGGACAAGGAGAACAAACGCCATGCAGNAGACAGACAATGTTGAGCAAAGATGTACACATTAAAAACCGCCATGAGACCAAAGAAGACGAGCAGCTCAATACCGGCTCAGCAGGTACGTTTTCAGACGAGCCATTTCACAGAACCGTCTAGCAAATGTATGTTTGCTGCTCCTTTATTTGTTTTTTGTTTTTTGTCACTGCATGACCGGTTTGATTTATGACTTTGCTCAAAGTATGTGAAACAAACAGCCAGCAGCTGTTCAACAGCAGCTCAAGAGTACAAGGAGACTGAGTCCACAGTAGTCCTGACTTGCAGACATTTTTAGTTACACAGCCAACAAATCTAGTGGGACGGGAGGGAGAGGGACTATCTTTGAGCATCTTCTGAGGTCATTTCTGTATCGCTCAGCTCCTTGGGGAAGCGTTTCACCTGTTTATCTGCAGAAAGCTTTTCTGTGTTCAAGATTGTACCTTGTCTGCAATTTTTTTTTTACCAGGCAAGCTGTGTGCGGGGATTACATAATCAGAATGTTTTTATTTAATTATTTTTTAAAATAAAAACAGCTGCCTCTGTATGAACATGGTCGCAGTGAACTAGAACAATCACAATGTTGACTGTGATACCAGCAAACGTAAGCAAAAGATGCCGACAGGCTTCAAGCAGAAATGAGGTCGACAGCAGGAAAATGACGGGACATTTCATGCAGTCGATACGAGACGGTTGTAATATTTTGTGACACAATCTTACTATGAAACGCAGAGATTTAGCTGTGTGTTCGGAACACTAAAATCTACAACTTCTTCTGTTACCGGTAGATTCAAAGAGATATGTTGAGTTTTGCTCAGTTTTAATAAAACCAAATTATTTTCAAAGCATTTATGGAGTACTATCTCAGAAGAATAGCTAATTACTGGATCAGTAAATGCTGCCCAATTCAATCACCACATTCAGTGCAGTTTAACAGTCTGATAAAATATATTGGTGTTTATAAATCTCTACAGGCTGCAGTAGAAGAAAAATCTCACTGCAATGAATTATAATCAGAAACATAAAGTGGACAATCTGTTAAGTGCATCTCTTACTTAAACCAGGGAATTGGCCACATCTTTGACAATAATATGCACAAGGTTACAAGAGCCTCTATTAAAGTTATGAATAGGAAATTAAGCACTGGTTAGTTTCTGGTTTGAGACTGAGCACTGAGAGAGATGCAAGCTATCTTTCCCTGAGATGTAAGATGAAAAGAAAACCCCTATAATTTGCCAATAAATCCCATCTTTTTTTGTTGCTTACCATTATAAATAGCTGTTTGGTATATTATTACACTGATGGTTCAATAAAGGCATCTGCTTCATGTAATGTGTGAGAAGAGATTGCATGGATAACTATTAGGTTCTCGCAAGTAGTTTGTTGTATCCTTGCAGGGTCGCAGGTGCCTGTCCAACGGCTACTGGATGAGAGGTGGTGTATGCCCCAGTCCATTTCAAGGCAACCTAGAGACACAAAACATGTACTCATGTAACGTATTCCATTAATCTTACAAGCTCATTTTTGAGGAATGGGAGAGAACTGGAGTACTCACACATGGACAAGGAGAACAAACGCCATGCAGCAAGACCCCAGTCCAGTGATCCATGTCCTGGATGACTGAGAACCTATAAATATGTAGGAATTGATTATTTAAGTATCATAACTTAAATTTAAAGGTCAGCAACAGTTTTCTAGAAAAATATTCAAATTTTATTTTGTGGTCTTAAAGGCTCTACGTTGAAGATAGTAAGAAATACAGGCATACTTTATTTATGTACTGCCAGCTGCAGTGGCCCCTCTGCTCTTGGCTCCCATACAGAGCTGTCGGCTAGAGGTAACGCTCAGCCGCTCCAGTTTCAAACTCTTCTTATTAAAGAGTTGGAGAGCTAATAATGATTGGAATATTGGCTACCTTCGACAGGAAAAGGAGCTAAGTCTATGAAAGCAATGTAGCAGTTTAGCTAGTTTTGATTTCCAAGGCATAAGGTGGCGGTTTATCATGATTCAGCCAAAGTAATGAACTAACGAACTGTGGACTGATGATTAATAAGGTGCACCAAACTAAGCAGCAGAAGAAAAGAAAAAAACGTACAACACGTCTGCTGCAAGAAGTAACTAACTACAGGAGATTAGTTAGTGCTGCAGAAGAACAACAAACAACAAACACCTCCCGCCAACAAAGCAGCTGACAAGCACAACCGCAGCTCCTCCTCCACCTTCAACTGAAACAGAACCATAACAATAACAATGAGGGGGAAGAACCAAAAAGTAAATCCTATTTTTTTTCTTAGATGAATGAGAGATTTATTTCGTTCTTTGTTTCTATTGCCTTTATAATATTGATATTGTTTAAATACAAGGGTTGTTGTCATGATTTCTTTGGGGTGCGGGGGTTCAATTCTAGACTTTTTCAAGATTGGGGGGTACTTTGTTTTTATACAGTGATAGACAAAATTGATATTGATAATACATAATTCTAATGAACAGGCAAACATTTGTGTACTTGACAGAACTTTTCCAAGTGAGAAGGATCTCTTTAAAATATGACAATAATGAAAACTAAGTGATTTTTCTTTTATATCGATACTAGACTAGAGGTTTAAGTACAATTTTCATACTGGACTACCTTATCATGTAGTAACTAAAATAATATGAAAAATCCCAAAGTGAACTTGACATTCACATATTATTTATATGCTACAGGGATCTGTACGGAGTACTGAGCTCTGTGGGACTCCAGCTGATAAACCTAGAAAATGAGTTTTAATATTTTTATACTTTTCCAGCTTAGAAACGAGACAAAAAGGTAAAAAAACTGTTATAAATTTACGAAAGTAACAAATAATACAGACTGAAAAATGATGGTGAGTAAATAAGGGGAGAAATAAAAATAAAAAAAAAGCTTAAAATGAAGTTACAGAAAATGGCGCAGTGAGAAATATTATAATCATTTAAATATACACAACCATATTTACATCCCAGATTCTCTCGGTAATCCCCAGCAGAGGGAGTGCAGTTTAAAGCGCTGAGTTTGTCTGCACAGAGCCTTCTTCCTCATTGGTTCCCCATGACTTCAGTGCTGGAGGTGTCTCGGCCAATGGGAGCGCTCCCTGGTTACAAACATCTGAAGTAGTAATAATGTGGAATGTGCTGGCTCGGCATGAGCTGTCAACCAGAGCATGTAGTACTATACCACATGCGGATGGGGGGAGGAGACTGGGCGAGAGGAGGAAGTGGTAAATACTCGGTGACAAAGCAGAAGCTTCGTTGTGCTCTGTTAATGTGCGTGTGATAGTAGAGAGCAACATTACCATCAGCTGCTTTATATTACCCAACAGAACTCCACCCTTTCGACTTTTATTACACTTTTGTTTTGTTTCACGATGATTTATTGTTTCATGCAGCTTCCAGAAAGAGGCCATCAATGATTAGACACTTTTATTGCTTGTACATTTCTTGTGACTATTTTTTTTTTAGACTGTAGTAAAAACATATTTTGATTTTACAAAATCCCTTTTCCATTCCAGCGTTTTAGGCCACGTAACTTTCCCTTACGTGCCTTAACATTGATGGGGAAACATTTTAAAATGAGTGCCAAGGCAAATTTTAATCTTGATAGGGTTGTTTTGTTGCCGTGTGTTGCACAATGCAAATCATTCAGGCTTTTGGGCCGGACAGCCTGTGCTCAGATTACTGGCCCTGTAGTGAAGTTACAGCAGACTAAACACCTGCTTTCCTTTCTACTGGGAAGATGTACAGAATGCATTGGAGGCACTTGGAGAAACACAACCATAATAGTCTCCCACTGATCACTGTTCGTATGTCTCTAGATAGATGGGATGTAATATTTCTATGTGTGTTTGGTGGCTGCAAGAGAGGAGAACCAATTGTGGAAATGATGAAGCATGGGAGTTTACGCAAAGCAGTTAACATTATGTGAAATGACCAAAAAAACACTGGTGGAGCTATTGTAGAAATGAACTCTGGAATCTCTTTCTGGGTGTGTCTGCTTGACTGAACAAACATTCATCCAGGCAGACTTGAGCTGGTTATTCTAAAAGATCTGAGGAAGTGTTTATCTGAGTTTCGGGACCTTCAGATTGAGAAAGAGTCGCATTAAGAAGGTTGAAATACTACAAAGCCTTCTATTGATGTAGCTTTTAATGTGTGTTTTTTTTTGTTTGTTTACTTTTTGTCTCACTTAAATATTTTACATGATCAAACATATTTAAGAACTTATGACGCCTCATTTCTATGATAAGTTCAGGCATAAAACGGCTCCTAAAATCAAGGAAGGAACCACATAACAAAAAAACAAAAAAGGAAAATAAAGCAGCATTTAAATCAGACCTTTGCGTCTGTCTCCTTAATCAGATCTATGAGAGCACATAAAATATATTAACTCCAATAGTGAAATTCCTAGAGCTATTAATTGAAAATTAGACAGACAGCTTGAAGAACTTCTGATTAATGTCACATTAAAAAAAAGAAAAAAAGAAAAAAAAAGGCAAATGTGTTGGACTGTTTAAGGCCAAAGTAATCTTTCAGCCCAGTCAGGCGATGAATCTTTTCATTACATGTATCCATGCTGCTATACTGTTAAACATCTCCAAAATAGCCAGTGGGGCTGAGTTTATTGGACATTATGTCATCTCGTGTTGAGCATTTGCATGCCAGCCTTACTATAACTCAGAGGTTTTATTTGTCTCATATTATTTTGCTACCTTTCTTTAGATCCTTTTGTTTTAAATACCACACATTTCATAACTCGTTTCACAACATCATAGGCAACCTTAGTCATCATCCCTTAATTTTGTGTTTCATTTGTTGTGTTGCAAGAAGGCGGCTCGGCTTGCATGTGGGCGTTGGTGCATCTGGAATGAAGCACTTCATGCAACACTCAGCCAGGTGTGTGGAGCACTTTCGCTAAGATCTTCACTACATAAGAAAGGCCTATGGAGTTTTTTTCTGCAAGTAATAATGCAGCAAAGAAACAAACTAATAATTAAACGCAGAAGAGGAAACTGGCAGCTGCAACATGTTGCTCAAATTAAAACAAAACAAAACAAAAAAAAAACAAACAAAAAAAACAATGCCATTTGGAAATTCAAGCACAAGCTTGTATTGAATTGTGGGGGGAAGTGTTGACTGAAATATGATGAATTTATGTCAACTTTACTGCAGAAAAAGAAAGTACGTATTTTGGACACACTCAGATCTAAAAAGTATTAAACTTAAACTTAATAGGGACCCACAGAATTAATTGTAGCGCTTTGGAAACTCTGTGAATTTTTCTAATTTTCTCACGTTATAATTTCAAACATCCGTGTATTTCATTGGGATTTGTAATTGACCACCCAAAGTAGTGAATAATTGTGGATTGAAATGAAAAGGATGAATGATTTTCACATTTTTTTTCACACAAACATTTGGAAAACTGTGCCCTGCGTTGCTGCTCGACCCCTTTTTTTAATCAGATACCTCAAAGTAAAATCTTCTGTGGATTTGACTCATCTGACCACGTTTTTACTAATTCGTGTCATCTAACAGGTAATTGCTCGACCTGCAATAACCATAGTGTTATTATTATAAATACATTTGTCCTGTAACCCCAACAAACGTCTCTCCATTCGTTGGGTTTTGCAGTTTGCAGGTCTAAACCTTCTCAGCTAATAGTAAGTGCTGATAATTTCCCACTTATTCTGTAAGGCAACAAATAAAACACTCCTCCTTTTGGGCACAGCCCATCAGCAGCATCTCTGTCGTCAGGCATAAATAGCTACAGATCATAAGCCAGCATGCAGATAGTGTACTCTGTGAGGGAGCTCTTCCCCACTTATAAACCATGACAGCACACACAGAGCCACTGCAGCCATGATTAATTGATAGTGTTTCAGTGTTATCAGGCCTCTTGTTGCCAGACATCTACAGGACCCGTGGGCTGACGAGACATCAACATCACTGATTCAAAGTTTTTTTTTTCTTTTTCTTTTTTTAAAAACAAAGGGTCCTTTGAAATGGAGCATTCAGAGGACTTAGTCAGGTGGATGTTCGTGTTCAATTATGCTTGAAGAGCGCAGCGGCGAGGTAACTCTGGATGAAGGAGGGAGATTGCAGAGCTGACAGAGTCAGCAAAAAAGTGTGCAAAGTTTTGCATCGCACTCCTGGATTTGCATCCCAGAATGCCCAACTCAACCTTCACGTCACTTTTTTGAAGAGCAGAAAAACCCAGAGAGAGTAGAAAGGAACGCGTTAAGCCTTTAAAGATTGTGACGGAGAAATCCAAACTCGGTCAGAAATGCACTGAAGTTGCTTGTTCAGCCTTAACCTCAGTGTGTTAACGCTAATGATGGAAGTCAGACGGTGAAGCCTCAGAGGAAGTACTGATCAATAACCACAGCACATTATAAATTATTTAGCTGACAAGAAAAGCATATGGAAGAATTTCTTGAGCCGTCCTCACTTGACTCCGACAGAAACAACCTGATTTCGTTTAAGACTCAATAATTAAATCGCTTGTTTGCAAATAACCAGTTCTTCATTACAATACATCAGACATTCATTTATGACAGTATAGTTTCTCTACCTTGTATGTTTAGCATTGCTGTACATTATAATTATTTTTTTTAAACATATTTCTTTTTTTGTTGTTGTTGTTGTTGTGTGCGTTTGTTTGCCTGTCCCTTTTTCTGCTGATTCTCTTCAATTCCAGAGAAAAATAAAAGATCATCCACCACCTAAAGGGAGCTGGTTCCTTTCTCCAGCAGTCAGGATCATCTGTTCAGGTCTTAGTCCATCACAGGACACTGTTTCTACATTATAACATTTTGTTTTTAGTAATTATGCAATGCTTCTAGGCTTTAAAGATTAATTTTTCATTTCATGCACAATAAACAGTTTAGTTTGAATGATCTAGTCGCTGTAAAAATGCACATTGAAGTGTAAATATTGAAAAGTTTGGACAGGACTCAGAGACAAGGAGCGATGACCCCTAGCACTCAGGGTCATGTTTCCCATGGATGTCCTGCCATTGGAGGATTTGTTTCATCCAATGTTTTTCTACTTCTCTTAAAATGATTTATTAACCTGAGCCATTTCGATCGTGCACCGTCATATCGCTAATATTTCTGAATACAACTTGCAAATTCAACGAAAAAAAAGAAAGAAAAAGTGGCGTCAAAACTCTCATTTGCAGCAAGAAATGAAAAAAAAAAAACCCAACAAAAAAACTGTGAGCCTTTTTTTTTAAATTTCAAAACCAAAATTAACTTTGCAAAGTAATCTGTTTGGGGAATAATGCTTTCTAAAGCACAGCTGCTGAACTTTACAGAAGCAAGACTCAGTTTAACACAAAATTATCCATAGTGAAGCAATATGTACTCCCAGACCATCTTTAAATCCTTCCTTCTTTCCGTACCTCCGTCTTCCTTCCTTCATTTTTATTTTTTTTTTTGCTTTGCCAAACTGTTAGTTAGTTTCTTCCTATATGCTCCCCCACCACCCCGTCGTCATGAGTTCACACTAAACAGCAGTTCAGGCTCCCAGGGCAGACCAAGGGGGGTCAGGCGAGTGCTGGAGATTTGTAAGCTGCCTCTTTCAAACTTATCCATTATCCAGCTGACTCCACTCTGACCCCTGAGGTAGCGAGTGTGTACTGTGGAGACTTGCCTGGAGAATCACTCAGCAGAGTTTCTGGGTGCATGCGTGTGCATGTGTGTGTGTGTGTGTGTGTAGACCTTGAGGTTTGTGTTGGACAGCATTCCTGACCTGGTCAATAATTAAAGAGACTGATTTGTTGGAAGAAAGTGGCTCTGATATGAGAGGCAACACTTTTTCCAGACAGGACAACATGGCGGTTGAAGGGCCCATAGTTAGCATGTGCAAGTCGTTGATGTTGTTTGGCTTGAAGATTTTGGGTCAAACAGAGACACAACAAGTGAAGAATGAAGGCTGACATGCGGAGAAAACTATAAAGAAAGACTGGACCATATTTCTGCCATATGCTGAAATCGTTCCCGTTTTCCTTTGGAACACATCTTGAACTCAACCAGATTGGATGGAAAACATCTGTGGACAGCAACTGTCATGTCTTCCCACAGATTCTCATTCATTAGCTTTACATAATGGACTTTGACTAGGCCATTCTAACACATAAACTTGTTTTGATCAGCTTATAGGGTTGTTGTCCTACTGGAGGGTGAACTTCCCCCTCATACTCAAGCCTTGTGAAGCAATTTGTTATAAAAAATCATGCTGGCAGAACTATGTTCCACCGGTGTGTTCAAGGTGATGAGCTTTATTTATTTATTTTTCTACAAAGTATGATGCATGTAGACCAAAAACGGTTCAATTTTGACCTTCATTCTAACCGGATCCTGCAATCCTATCTTATAGTGAGATCTTATAGGTCTCACTAAACAGTGACTTTCTTCTTTCCCGCTGACAAATATTCCCACCGGAGCTGCATATCTCTGCAGCTCCTCCAAAGTGAGCATTGACCTCTCAAACTCTTATCATAATAATAGTCTCCTAACATGTCAGCTCTAGCTGACAGCCTGATCCCGGTAGATTTAAAATCGTCCAATACCGTCTTTTGGGATATTCAAAATTTGAGATTCAAAGCTTAAAGATCCACTTTAAGCTTTTCTAAAACTTCCTCGCCATTTGTCTGTTGTGTTCCATAGTTGTTGTTTTTTTTATGATGCTTTTTCTTCTCTAATGTTCTCCAACAAATGTCTGAGGCCTCCAGAGAACAACTGGAATGTTACTGATTAAATGACAAGAAGCATTTAATCAGCAACATTAAATGTTGTCTGCATTTGTTTAGGGGAGCTAAACAAATGCAGATTTGAATTTATAAAAATCCGTTGGAAACTCTGCAACAATTTCCATTCCCTGTACGGCGAGGCATTACTTTGTGTGGGTCTACCCCACAGATCATATTAAAGCACTCAGGATTAATTCACAAACTCTGCCTGCCAAGGATGTGCAGATTCAATTGCCTGCTGGTAATACATAGATTAGGAAACTCAGTGCATTGTAATCCTCCATTCTTTCCATTTCCCTTGTCGTGGAAAGGAAAAGGTGTGTGAGAACAGGTAAACCGTTAGCAGGCTTTTGCTGCAGGATTACACTTGCAAGGGCGACTTTAAGCCTGCATGATTCGGTTGCTGGAGAGGAACAGAAGAAACGAGGTCACATTTCTGAAACCGATATTGTTGCATGCTGATAAGGATTTTCTTTAAAAGAGTAGTTTGATTTTTTTTTATCATTCTCGGAGCGTGTCAAGCTATTACACAAGTAGTAAATGTGTAATAGCACCTCTATTACACGTTCACACAAATAAAGACAGCTTCCAGACTTTATTTTTGACGGTCTCCTTCAGAGAAGAAGTTTAGAGATCTTCAAGAAAGGCTAAGGAAAGTGAATTACTCTTTTTTGCTGGTGGAGTGAGTAATGGCTTTGGAGGCGGTTACCCTTGGATACAAGGGTTGAAAAGTTTATGGAGCCCAAATGAGAGTTGGTGAGTTGAAGTTCTAGAGTGGTCGTGTGGAAGTAAGTGGGACTTCGCTCAGAGGAAAAGTGCTGGACTCTTGTGAGAGTTGAAAGAGATTCTTGTCAATTAGGCGGCAGAGGAGCAGGCCAGGAAGTTCCCGACGGCCTGAGGTGAAGCTGTGGTGGAGACATGAGGCAAGTTAGGGGTTCTAGAACAGATAGAAATGATGAATGAGCAATGAAGAATAACTTGAAGCAATCAGACGAGTAGCAAAGCAGACCGCAACAGTGGCAGCTGCAGAGTGTCCCTTCAGGTCTTTTCACGTGTGTTGGGCCATCTTGCTAGTCAAAAGAAAAGACAGATTTGGTTGTGTTCTGTGTTTTGAGACAACACTAGTTTCAGTGCTTGACTTTAAGACGCTGAATGATTGAAAGATCACAGGTAATTGGTTTGCCAAACTAAAACCAATCATCTGGGTGCTGTGCTAAAACTGAGAAGAGGCTTCACAAATCATAAGAAAATCCTTTAATGAGCCTCAGAAATCCTGAAGATCTAGCAATCAACTTTAAACTGTTGCTACTCTTAGGGAGCAAACAAAATGACTCCAGACATTACTGTTATTGTTTCCAGTGTCTGTTCACCAAATCAAGAGATAGCACTGGAAACACTTGCAGATTTGAATAACAGAGGGTGTAAAAAGGGAGCAGTTCATATGAAGACTGTATAGAGATGGCTGTTTTTAAAACTTACAAGATCTGCTTTCTTTTTCCACTGAGGTCTTCCCTAGTCAAAATCCCTAATGACCTCGTGTAGACCTCTTCTACATACCAAACACCACTTTTCAGCGGCTGTGCAATGAAAAATAAACCACTTTAAGTCTCCTAAAGGCCTGACTCCAGCTAATGTTAATTTATCTTACAGCTACAGTTTAGCT
Organism: Poecilia formosa; assembly: GCF_000485575.1. Lineage (NCBI taxonomy): Eukaryota > Metazoa > Chordata > Actinopteri > Cyprinodontiformes > Poeciliidae > Poecilia > Poecilia formosa. Next base: position 3,435,755 of record NW_006799960.1, read on the forward strand.
CTCTTGTTTATGTGGCAGATCAACCCATGTTTGTTGTGATATTTCTGCTCAGGCAGACTTGTTTCCTTGTGTGGTGCGAAGGAGCATTCGGGCAGCTGAAATCAGTGGCAGATGACATTTCATTATGAGTCATTGAACAAAGAGGTATGCGCATTTAAGCTCTCCGTTTCTATTTCTTGTACAAGCCACACCCAGTCGTGCTTTATTGTCCCTGAGTGTTCACACCTCTGACAGAGAGCACGGGTACATCTCTAGGGAGTAGCCCAGTGTTGGAAAAATGAGCATCTCCTCTGGGAAGTTCCTCAAGTACACAGTGGCAAAACAATACATGCTCGTTTGTAATAATGTTTTCCCATAGTTTCGAGCAATTTAATTGGAAGGTCTAGCTGATGTCGAACTGCTGAAATGGTTATTAGTCGCTCCGGCCCGTAGCTGTCCGTACGATATGTAGCAACTCTGTGTAACACTGAATGTGTTTGTACAAGCAGAGTGGAACAAGTGAGCTGTCCGAGTATATGCCTGTGTTTATATGCTCTGTTACTTGACCTAAGAGTACACTGAGCAATAATAGTAATTTATCCAGAAACCAGCTGCCTACGTAGGAGTTTCTATTGTTTTCAGTATAATAATGTATAAATTTGACTACAAAGAGGATATCAAGCAGTACAAAAGCTGGGATTTACAATGCAAAGATCCCTTCTTCTTCGTCTTCTTCCATCCGCTACTACATTATTACAACTACACTGTAAAATTGATTTCTTGTTAAATTCAATTTAATTCAAAAATACTTTATTAATCCTAGAGGGGAATTAAATGCAAAAGTATTATGTAAACTTCTTCAAAAAGTTGCTTTAGATGCTGATGGCTGTGGGGAAGAAGGATCTCTGGTAGTGGTCAGTGTTACAGCGGCACCGAAGAAGGCTCTGACTGAAGACACTCTGGTGTTGTATAACAGTCTCATTAAGAGGATGTTCTGGGTTGTCTGTATTTTCTTGATTTCATGAAGAATCCTTCTTTGTATCATCGTCTCCGTTGGTTGCACGCTAGTCCCCAGAGCCATGAAGGAAATACATTTTAACTTTCACCTCCAAAACACTTTCCTGTGACTCAATGGGTCCAAGAGGACTCTGGTGTCCTGGACAGAGCTAATCACCTGAATCTCTGATCGTCCACTTTGTTATGTTCACAGTGAAGTTAAGATGATTGTTCCCACACCATTCTGCTTTAGATGGCCTCACCTTTTCCTCAATCACCATCGGCTACATGGTGAAATTATTGGTGAATTCTGTGATGTGAGCTGTCCAGGACCTGCTGCAGAAAAAAAATATATAATTTCACTTCCTGAAAGTGAAATTATTGATTTTAAATTCCGTGGAGACCGCTTCAAATGTGTTATGCAACTAACAACCTGCTACCGTCTTCTTCCTGAAGGCCTCAGATAGATGTTTGGATCTGGTTAGATTGATCTTTAGATTTAGTGATTGATCTGGATTAGTTAACTTTCACTTGGAGAGTTGGAAGCAGTTGAGTAAAAATGTCATGACCATATTTGACACCGATATGTATCAGATTGTTTTATACCCACTCAAGTGGAAATAAATGTGAGATTACACTAATTTATTCATCACTAGAAACAGCTTTTTATTACTTTTATCGAAGGTTATTTTCTTTTTTTTAGTTGAATTTCTGAGTGTTTAGTTTAAATACCCATATGTCCAAATCTGTTAAGAAAACACAGGCTGTGTAGGTTGCTCTAATTTTTCATATGACTGTTTCTGTCTCCTGATTTTGAATTTTAAGGCCAACTCTTTGAATTTACTTACTAAATTTTGCTACAATGTAGCAACTTAGCTACACCCATTGTACTGTGGGGATATGGAACTTTGCCAAGGCAGAAAGTTTTTTCTAATGGCAACCTTTAATAAGTTAAACCAACATTTTAAATCCAACAGTGTATACATAAACAGCTGCACCAGATAATGCACCTATCAGGTCTGCACAATCCACAACAGTAAGCCAGTTTTATTAGGTGTTAAAATTACAACAATTGTTATGAAATGCAACGTGAAATCTTCTTATTCAAATATCAGTCCATTCACTGCCCAACTATGTGTCTTCATTTCTATGCATGCGGCGCATCAGCGTAACACTAAACCTCTGGCTCCCAGGGCAGGCTACCTCTCTCACTCTTTGTTCGTCACACATGTGACGAGGGTACAATGGCGAGTAGGACAATAGTCCACTTATTGAGTGACTGGCAGGGAGCGGGATACGTCCCTGATTATCCGTCACACTGCAGCCTCGTGCACCCTGCGGTTCATAGTGAGCGGTGTCAGGTTGCACTCCGCTGTAAAGGGAAAGGCAACGGCTCTCTTGCTGTCACACTGGAAATCTGGAAGGAGTCACAGAGGTCAAAGTAGTGAAAGGCTCTCAAAATAGATGAGAAGGGAAATAGAGATTAAGAGGCTGACTTAAATGATCTTAACAGGAAAGTATTGAAGATGCACAGATTTGGGTTTACTCATTTTTATTTTATTGTTTTTCTTTTCTTTTTGAGGTCTGACCTGCCTGCAGTTCTGATCACAGTCTCAAGGAACACTTGTGGCCACTCTGGTACCGTTTGTATGTAAGAGTGACTACAACAACCGGCAGACTTAGAACAAATGCTAGTTGAGGAATATGATGTCATCCCACAGCAGTGTTTGACCAATCTTGGAGAACAGCATGAGGAGGAGGTGCTAAGCTGAACCTCCTGTTTGTAAAATTAATTAAAAGTTATTGCCAATAAGTCTTGTTTTTGAAAACTTCAATAGCAGAAAGAGCTGTTTGACAAATGTCCTTACTTTTTTTATTTTTTTATTTTTTGGTCTGTACAAATGAGTGATAACAGAAAATAGGGATGTCGGATATTTTGAATGTATCTTGAAGGAAAAGCTGCATTTTCAAGTGTGTGGAAAAAGTACAAGGTTAGTAAGCTTTAGTATTTTTTTCACAAGTGAGATATTGTGTAATTTTTTTTTCTTGGAGTGCTAAGCAGCTCTGTAACATCTTACAATAAAAATGTTATTGCTGAGACAATTAAACTTTCGATCCGTCCAGAAAGGAGAACAAAAATATTTATCTTGTTTTTATTTATAGTTTTTAACGAGAGAAAATTAAAAACCCAGCATAAAATCTATGATGGGTAGGTTTTATGCATTTCAGGACAGCAAGTCTAAGGTCAGACTTATAACATTTTAGTTACTAACACTTTTTGTTGCGGCCATCTTTTGTTTGTGTCTTTGAATGTGTAAGGAATGTCCACAGCTGAGATGTCCTCCAGGTTGCTGTCAGCTGACTGTCACTCCTTGCCTTCAAGCTGAGCAGCTTTTCTCTGAATCCTTGAGCCTCCATGACCTCATGACCTTCAAAAATAACAATACACGGGTTTAAGTAGAGGTCAAGCTCTTCATAGTGAGGCTAAACTGTTACATTTGCAATGAAGAATGCCGCTAAGCCTGAGTTTAATATGCAAGCACAATTGAACTATTTCTAATGACGTACGTGCTTTGACATCCCCACGCCTTATCGGTGCTGTCAGTGAACTTCTCCTGTAATTCCGCGTCTGTTTGCCCTGCTCCGAGCCCTGGGTGTCATATTTTTGCATGAGTAGCTCGCAAACTGCTCCATTTGTGAGTCTCTCCCTCTCTCTTTCTCTTTCTCCCTGGAGGTGGGGGCAGAGAGGTATTAGCTATGCGCCGCAGACATCATTAGGAGGGGAGACGCTTTCCACCGTCAGCGCCGGAGCGGAGCGGAGCAGAGCAGAGCAGGGGAGCCCTGGCAACAAGAAGACACACAAACTCAGCAGCCCGTTACACCCCACAGTAAGTCGCACAAAACTACTCACTCCGAGACGCTTTTCCCCCCCAAACTGTCACTGCTCGCTTTCTCTCTTTTGGAGCTCTGTTTGGACATAAAAATGGCTGGAAGAACTGGGTAAGGGTGGCGCTGAAGCGCTCTCTACCCTTCTCTCTTTACTTCAAAGCGTTTGGAAAATGTTTACTTCGCGCTCTGACTTATTTTAACAGTCACCAAACAGTCCGGGGAAACGAGGGGCATGGGTGGGTACACTTGTCATATCGCTGCTTTGTTGCAAAGTGAGTTTTTTCACTGGACGAAAGAGGGAGCGGGAGGTTTGCCTGGGTAGTGACCGAGCGAGGAGCGCGTTCGCCGGTCGAGTTGATCTCGGCCAGCCGCTGCGCTTCCCACTAACTGCGCCACTCGACCTCGGCTCGAACGTGTTCTCTTTACGCTGCTTTCTCAGCGGTAAACACCGCCAGACGCTGCTGGATATTGTTGCGAACGCTTGTTTTAATACTCTTAATTTGTTGACAGGGAATGTCAAAAGCAGGAGATTTTTTTTTTAACATCGTTTCACCATCGCGGAAGTGTTTCCCCTCAACACGAACTAGAACTACTCGTCAAAGTCAAGTTAAAATGCTCACTTTGTTTGTTCCGAAACGCTTTACAGCTTTGAAATGTATATTTCCGCTTGCAGTTTGCACACGTTTACGGCTGCATGTGTAATATGTTACTACACGGTGTTTTACATTACCAGCTGGGTGTAAAGGACATACGGTTTGTGATTGCAGGACTACCCGTGATGTCATTCATCCGAGCTTGGACCATTATATAACGGGACTGTAGGGAAGCCTGTGATAGCAGGCTATTTTTACACTGTTTACACCTCAGAGCAGGGTAGGGCTATGCTTCAACTCACAATATGAATTTAATATGCCATCCAAATGAGGAAAAAGTGCGTGGACATTAAGGGACTGCTGCAGATGTAAAACATGCACTTTAAGGTGTCCCCTGTCTTTATGGGTGCCTGTGCAATAAACACTTGCATGCCTGTGCAATAAACACTTTAGTGCATTGTGAAAAATTTTCCCATATTCTCAGTAAGATGTTCTGCAGAGGGCTTTAATGTGCACATATTTAATTAAAAAACAAAAGCCATACTCACACTTACGACATTATTAGTAAGTGTGAGTATGTTGTAAACTCTCTGAACTTACCTCTGAAGTGGAATATGTCCTTGAATGTTCAACAGCATGCACTTAATTAATTGTAACTTCTATATTTTATTTGTCCATTAATGTTATTAAATCCTCCCACTATCAGTATTTTACTCATTTTCTAATTTTTTTCAAGGTTTTTTTTTTCTCTCTCTCTCTGCTAGAGATTCCAGCATGCATTCAAGAACAGTGTGTTGTTAATAATGTTCACTACTACCCTTAATATTCAAGTAAATGCCTGTTAGAATTTTTTTTTGGTGTATTTGTGGTAGTAGTGGCCTTTTTCCAACAGTAATTCAAAGAAAATGGTAGAGAGAAGGGTGTTGTGGGAGGTAACGCAGCAAAGGTCTTGAGGTCAGGAATCGAACCCAGAACAGCTGCATCAGGCACTATAGCCTTTGTATATGGGGCAGCTCTCCTTCCACACCATGCTGCGCCCCAGAAAGATGTTTTTAGGACATTTGTGTTCACTTCTTGTAAATACAAATGTGTTTGTATTTACACGAAGCTGGCACCAACCCCTTATTATGCTTTGTAACCCAATTGATTTACAATAATTGTGTTTTGCCAAGTTAGATCAAACAAGATGTCACGACAAATTAAAAACATTCTAAAATCTATCTGAGAATTACCTGCGAAAACAAATTTGAAAGAACTTTGTAGTAGATGCTAAAACAAATTTTCAGCGAACGAACAAAATTTGCAAACATTTGTTTGAATTCTTATAAATTTAGTTTGGAAACAGCTTTTGATTATTATTATTTTTTTCAAAATATGGTTGCTAATGTCTCAAAAATGCGAGGTGCTTTTTGGTTTAAATTTTAGTCTAATATTTTTTTGTGGGGAAAAAAATCCTAGCTATAGATCATAACTTATCTCTGTCCCATAGCAATAACAGTTTTACCCCCTCCAATTTAATTTCTATTAAAGCAATCTCAGCTGTCAGTCAGAAACATGAAAAACAGAGACAAAGCCTTAATTAAGATTTACAAACAACCTTTTACAATTAAAACTAATCTAACACAAAGATAAAAAAAAAACAAGTTAAGTCCCTTCCTAAGTGGATTAACAATCAGACAGAAACTAGAAATGTAATGTGAAGGACTAGATTGTGAAAAATGTCCATAATTTTAGTTTTGAGATGGCTATAAAATGTAATTTTTCAAAACATTTTAGAGTGACGAAACGTGTATTTAAGTAGGAACTTACTGAACTGTGCACATGAATTTTATAGATTGAACTATAGCTGCACCCTTCTAGGTAATAACAGCACGTCGTGGCAAGTGGCTCATTCAAATCTTATGTTTCGTTGTCCTACTGCAATGTGAAGCCAAACCTCATGAGGTGCATGCAGCATTGTACGGGCTTGTTTTGGACTTTAAGGCATAAAAATGCAGTCCAGTTGTATAACGGTGTAATTTCTGTCAATAAAACGCGCCTTATTATTTGTAACATTATGGCCTCTGTCACATAGATTAGATATGGTCTCTGGTTTGTTCCTGGTGCTGTCTGATTCTCTCGCTCACAATGCTGTGTAAAAGGAAACAGACGTGCTTGGAGTGCAGTGGAGGGCCATTCATATTCTGCTTTGCTCACTTGAAATATCCTCCATTTGTTGTGGTGTTGCTTTTATCGTTATGTTTGTGGTTTCTCTAGTTCTGTTATCAAAATATTCATGTACAGTTCCACATTTAGGAGCGTTCGAAAAGAAGGATTTCTTGACTTGTTTATATTCTTCGAGTTTGTGCTTTCAGCTGATTTTTTTTAGATGTTTAAACTATGAACATTATGTGTATCTGTTATTAATTTCATGCGCTTAATTTGACATAATGTGCCTGTTATGATGGCAATGTTGTGACCAGACATCTTTGTCTAACTATGTGATTTCCATAAGCTAATATTTTTTGATAAAGATGAAAAGCCTTATGACTTAAGTTCTTATTGACAAGTTGTGTGTAATACAGTGGTGCATATACAATGAGAAATGATTACAAAAACAACAACAACAATAATTAAAAAAAAACAGATTTAGATAATCATAAGATGTGGAACTGAAAACATTTGGAGTTCGGTCATCTCATATGTTTTTGTATTTATCATTGATCAAATATCTTTAATACTAAAAATGAGCTCAGTTGTGAGACTTGAGTTTGTCTTGATTCTGTGGTTCACAGGTTGAGGGACCGGTCATTAGCATGCAGGGCTTCAACGCTAAAACAGTTATCAGAAATGACACGCTATTTTTACATCAACAACTGATTTCTCTATCTGCTGGAGTTTTAAATAAGCTAAGAACACATAAAGTGCTTGTGAAAAACACATGTTATTTACTTAACACATAGTCTACACATAGTTCTGCTTTGCCAAATAGGAAATCTTTCTGCATTGTGTATTCTGTCATTTGCAAAGCAGATGGAAGCAACAAAACAACATAGCCCTCACTGCAGATGGCTTCTGCATCCTCCTGAGATTGTGTCCTAGTGGTAGAAACAGGCTACAGAGTGACGTAGCTGTAAGATTGTGGAGAACTTTTGGAAAATGAACAAACAAACATGTTTTTTTTTTTTTTTCCCAAAGATTGAGGACGAAGAGTAAGTTGCAAATTACACAAAGGAGACTGTGATGCTGCCATGTATACAACAAGCAGGATTTATGAGATTATTGTACTCACTAAAGCATATTTTTTAATAACTTTGACATATGTAAGGTAGGGTGTTGGAGGCAACAAATGGCAAGGTTTAGGTGAATTAGTTTTATGTCTGCTGTCCTGCAGAAGTTTGACAAAAGTAAAGTCCATTTGTCAGGCTAGCGTTGACAGCTCGTGGATGGAAGTCTGAAAGTTTATGAGGTTATTGATTTTGTGGTGCCTATGCGTTCCCAGGCCAGGTTGTTAGAACTATAGCTAAGAGAAAAATAGCCAGCAGTAGAGTGTTTACCAGGAATGTCCAAAGTGTGGCATGGGAAAAATTTGTGGTCCTCTGAATTATTATTTTTTTCTTTTGTACACCCCTCCACCAGAGTTTTTGAGAACCGTGTCAGCACAAGCAATTGGTTTAGATTAATAATTTTAAAAAATATATTATTTAGAGCAATATTTTCACAGGTGAATAACGTTTTTTGCGTCTTCAGCTGTGAACTGGGCCAGAGAGAGACATGCTGTGTTTCCAAAAAGGTACTTTTAGTATCTGACAGGTGTTGCTTTTGTTGGGCTGCAGTTGAAATTCATAGATTTTGTTTTTGCTCTATGGAGGAACAAAATGTTTATTTCTGAGGTTTCTCTTCTTCAGGTGAACAAGATGTAAAAAGACCCAACTGAACTTTTCTATTGTGTGATCGTACCACTGTGATCCAGGCGTGCTGTGCCACCCACCCACCCACCCACCCACACACACACACACACACACACACACACGCACACACTGCATCCACCCTAGCCTTTGATTCCAGCCGCCACTCACTTTCAAATGGTAATGAGAGGCAATTAGAAGCCAATGTGTCCTAATCACAAGCCATTTAACCGAGCTTGGCTCATTTGTCAGAGCCCTGTGCGCACATGGAGCCCCACAGACAAACACACATGAGCACGTTGGTCTTGTAGATCTTGCCAAACGAGGGGGAAATTGTGTGTTTCTGTGTATGTGAGTGAGATTTACAGGTAATGATCGGGTGGAGATTTCACAGCTGAATGAGCGAGTGACAGAAATGGCTCTTCGTGTGCAAGTACAGGGAGGACGGATGACGGGTGGGAGGGCCTCACAGATTGACCAGGGCAGCGGAACAACAGGTGTCAGTGGCTGAATGTAGAGGAAGGAGTGGGAACAATTCTTCATCTTGACATTTATTTAGAAACTTAAGAGGCACTGTGCACGTGGGTGCTAACGAATTGACATCAATTTATTTATATAGTGCCAATTTACAACAGATGTCTTCTCAAGGCACATTACAAAGCACACATGTCCAATTTGTATCCAGTTAGATTCCAATTTTGTCCACATTGAGTCCAGATTAACCCAGTAAATTCCAGTCCAATCTTGTATTCAAATTCTACTCCATTTACATACAGTCTAAATTCAATCCAGATTCATATATGGTACAGTTAGATGGAGATAATCATTTATAGATTTACAGAGATGTACTGATCCGAATTCGTTGGCCAATGTTAGGTCCTTAGTTCTAAACCGCTACTGTGAAGAATAAGTTAAATTCAATAAATTAGAATGTGACAATATAATTTAGTAACTAAATTCACAAAGTGAGAAACGTGGACTGCATTTTCAGACCTCTATTTCTGTTGATCATGATTATTTTCTGCTTACAGTTAAAGACACGGCATTGATTACAACGTTACGTCAGACCAATAAAAACAAACATCTGTGCTACAGAAATGTGGCCTTTGTAAAATTGTAAAATGTGGCCTTTGTAAAATTATATTTTGGAAATAACAACCTTCAGCAGATGTTGAAGGTTGTTATTTCCAAAATATAATTTTTATCTGACAAACGAGCCTCATCAAACAGCATATTCTAATTTACTGAATGTAACTCTACATCCTTTGATTAAATCTGTGATTCCCAAAATCCTGCCAGCTTTTACCAACCCAGTATTAACCGCGACAGACGGAGGTTAATAGCCCAAAAGGGTAAAATACAGAAACTTTGTTTTACTCCATTTAGCCATCTTTTTATTTGTTTTAAGTTTAACCATCTTGGAGCCTGAATAAACTACATTAAAAAACAACCAAAAAAACCAAACTCTTTAACAAGATTTCAAACTTCTGAATTTAAAAGATTTAATTTTCTAGATTTAAATGTTCTTTTCTAATAGTATCCTTTTCTGCCATTCTACTCCTTGAAGAGTAACAGAAGTAGACCATCTAATATTTTTTCTTAAATCTTTTTTTTGTTTCATACCTGTTCCTTTTCTTAAATTGTAAATAGGTATTGTTGTATCTCACGGTCATTGCATTAAAGTACCACATTTGATGTATAACTAAATAGGGTAACCTGAGCCAGTCTCATCATAAGCTTTATCAAAAACGAAAGTTTTAACCGTGAACTTTGAAGTAGACAGGGTGTCTGCCTCACAAGCACAAACTGGGTTCCACCAGAGAGGAGCTTGAGAGCTGAACGACTGTCCTCCCAGTCTATTTCTAGAAATCCTAGGAACCACCAGTAATCCTGCAGTCCTAGGATAGTCCTCTTTAGTCAAACTCTGGTCTGTTTGTCTAGAAAGTCCGGTTTGTTTGGGAACATGTGACTGTGCAATTGGACTCTAATGCAGACCAAAAAAAGCGAACTCTGGTCCACCAAAGTGCTGGTGAAGCGATGCGGTCTTTTACATAAGATTGAATGTTGCCGGGTATTTGACGATAACCAGTTGCAGTAGTTTAATGCTTAAGAAATAAATTCAGGTTATCTGTTTTACTCTGAGATATGGTGTTCCTTATTTTGGCAGCATAGCTTTTTTGCGGTATGAAAATGACTCATTTTCACCCTTTTTGCTTTGAAGTTTGTCTTGTACTTAACATAAATCAAACATATGAAGAGGACTGTTTTGGCAAGATGCAATTTCCAGCTTTAGTTTGTGCCGTTGTTTTCCATCCTGTCACACTAAGACACATACATGTCATGTTTGATAGTACTGAAAATGTGTCACTCCTGCTTCCGCATCCACACCTGAGCTGCTGTCACAGCTCTACCCCTGGTTGAAGTAAGAGGAAGGAAGAGACTGGTGTTGAATGGAAACAGAGTGATGTAACAAATGTGTTGGAAAGAGGAAGAGGAGTAAAAAAAAAAGAATATTCAAAATACCGAGAAACAGCTTATGTGGGGAGCAAGAGAGAGAAACACTTACTTGCATGATTAAAAAAAGAGCATGTGAGAAAAATGTTGATTAAAAATGTGCGGAGCAGTGGGTGGGGATGGAGGCAGATCAAGAGATTGAGCTGTCTCGTTGAACCACGCGGTGTGCTCAGACCTTTTCAGCTTTTCCTTTCATCCTGCTCTATTCACGAGTGCACAGAGTACACATGCTTGCACACAAGAGAAGGGACACACTCACGCTGTGTGCTGCCTTTAAAGGGGATCAATGAGAGCTTTTTGTATTTTGTTAAAGAACATTCTGCTGTGTTTTATCATGTTTTTATATTGCTTAGTGTACCGACCTGAATTTTGATGACATGTAGGAAGAGGTACTTTACTATAAGAATTTAACAAATGCACAAGATGGCATTTCTATGAGTGTGGTAGACAAGAAAAATCAATGTTTGCAGCTTATGTATCACTCTTATATTTCCACACTTTGGAGTATTTGCTGATAAGTGTGTGTGTGTGTGTGTGTGTGTGTGCATTACACTGCATGAAAAGATTGTGTTTTGTTACCATTTCACGGTCTTAAGTTATATAAATACTTATGAAATGGGTATGTATTCTGTGACTGTCCCAGCATCACCAACCTGCACACTGGTGTTATACTGTTGGGTCGATAAACTGCTTCATGGCTCAATAACCATGTGAAAAAGAGAAGTCTGGACTTTGCTCAGCCAAGTGTAGCCTTTGGCTTTGTAATGGCTGCTTGTCTGGCTCACTTGATATGCAGTTGTCTATATGCCTGGCAAGTCACTCTTAGAAGCTGAACTTGGCTGAAGTCCAGGGAATATAATCCCTCAACAGTGACAGCGACCTTCTCTACGCCTTACCCCTCAAGTCCTGTCCGATTTGTGTTGTCTGCGAAAGAGTTGAATGGCGGATAAAGTTGATCTTTGATTTTCAGTGATTTATGCAACGATGGTGGTGGCTGTTTTGCCTCAGAGCCCATGGGTAAGGTTGTAAGAGAGGTGGGCTGTTTGTCTTAAGTGTTTATCATCGACAACAGTGATTCCCAAACCCTGCATGGTTTTAGATGTGTTTCTGTTCCAGCACATCTGATTCAGTTTGTTGCATGACCTCCTCTGCAGCCACCAAATGCAACAGAAGCCTGTTCATTACCCTTTCATTTAAGTCAGGTTTTTAGAAGGAAAGAGACACCTAAAAGATGCAGGACGGGAGTATTGAGGAACCACTGATGCAGAGAAAATGACCACAATAAACAATGTCAGACTAGCTGATAAAACTATGAGACTTTGGAAACTGCGTAAGACTTTAAATTAAAAATAACTATGTTTGTTTTTCATTCCACTTGTTGGAAGTGAGTAAAGCCCTCAGTGCCTCAGCTTCAAAGTGGGTGTGTGGGCATCAACAATGACTTATGTCTGAGCCAGAAGGATATGCATTGAAGGAGAGGAATTTCAAAAACAGGAAAATGGCCAGTGATAGAAACAATCCCTGGAATACCAAAAACCCACCCTTCACCAGTGTTGTTCTTGGCTATAAACATTCCTTTCCATTACTACTGTTTACTCCTTAGGATGTTGATTTTACATGCTGGCTTAACCAGGGTAGCCGCCTTCCAGATCTCATTTCATTGATCCTTCTGATGTGGCATCTATTTTGTGCCACAGACTCCAATCTATTTCGGGGCCTACTCTTTTACTTGCAATTCAAAGGAATGTAATAAAAACGATCCACTATAGTCAGGGTAAATAGTTCAGCACATGGAGACGAGTTCGGGCAAGTCGATGCAACCAGAACCAACATTATTCAGGCCAGCGTCTCCAAGGCAGAAATATTCCTTCTCCGACATACCTGTGGTGTGGTCTGAACAGGACAAGGAGAAGGATGCAAGGCTGGATTGCTGAGGATTTTCAAGTCAGTCATTCTGTCTCTGTATGGATTTCTATTTGGCCTGTACTTGTGGCTTGGCCCATTCAGAATCCTTACTGGATGGCTGACCAGACGGCTGTAGATCAGCCTCATTTGGCTGGATGCTTTGTTGTAGTAGAAAGTTAGCTGTCAAGCTTTCGGGAGACATTTCTGTCTGTCTGGCCTTTCTGCTGAATATGCAGTGAACCCACAGCATTTAAGCATCAGGATTTGGCTGGGAAAGTCAGAGAGCTGTGATCAAACACAGATCTAAATTTAAAAACTAGTAAATGAGGATGTTCATTGCCAGCCTAGGATTTCAAGGAAAATTTATTGTTACTACATTATTAGAGTCTAGTCGGACTGTATTTCTTTACGGAATGTTATTGTCTTGAACCAAAATGGGTTTTATAACTCCAACGGCCTGACACTGGGAACTAAAATGTTTCTTCTGTGTGTGACACACACTGCTTCCAATACCAGCATTCTGTATCCTTCCAGAAATCCTTTTTGAATTTTAATGCTTGGCATTTTCTTGTGTAACCTGACAAAGAATGTAGATTTAGTTTTAGTTTTATTTTTGCCAACTTTTATATCTGTAAAAATGTGTTTGAAGCATGCCAGTCCTGTGGTTTTAGCTACTGCTAAAATAGATGAGATTCCTGTTACGAGGCTCTTTGTGGCCTTCTGTGACTGGAAACCTCTACTATAACACACCTTAAAATAATTTAATTCATATATGTTCCTCATTGTGGAATTTTTTATTTTTTTATTTTTTAGAAATTCAAAGTAGTTTTGCACTTCCAAACGTGCATCTTTTGATAGATATTTTCGCATTTGGCACAATAGAAAGTCATGAGATGTGTTCATGCACATTTATTTAATGTTAAAATATTCAAACATGACAAATGGAAAATGAAAAAAATATGTAGCCAAAGTTTCCATCATCATTAACCAGAAATGTTTGGTGCAGCTCTTTAGCCAATGTAAACATCTGTCTGCAGGGGCTTGCCCAGGGGAAATACCTGCGGTGGGAGAAGAAAGTTGACCTAATAGGAAATTACTGGGCATCCTCTGCAGATCAAAATAGCTCCGCTCTTTCTACATTCTGGTCCTAACCTTAATTGCTCTTATGCAAAGTTTCTGACTTCCCAGATGTCAGATCTCTATCAGCCATAGTAAGTATTTTCTACCTGGGTTTGGAATATCATCACAGAGGGAAACAGGAATTTTATCTTGACGCACTAAGAGGTTCCACTATTTTGATAAGGAAACTAAAAAGGAAACAGTTACAGGAATGCCACAAACACGCACATCCATATATGTAAAAGGCATCTCCTTTGGTTTACAAGTCCAGTAGGAAATGGTTGATGTGAATCTTAATTGTTTTTCTCTTGCGTTCATTTAAGGAATTGTTATAAACAAGAAAAGTAGTTGAATTGCATGTAGAGAAAATGTTGTACAAGTTATTTTCCCTTTTAAATGTGATGTCATGATGTGATTTTTGTTGTTGTGATTTTAGAAATGATTAATGGCCTTGCAGGCATACTGACCAGACTAGACCTCAGGTGTTACCTGTTTAATTTTTTTTGTGCTTTCCATAATTTTTCTAAAGCATCTTTTGCACTGTGTTAAGAAATAATCCTTGGAACGTTGCTGCTGTCATACTAACTAAAAAAAACAGGCTGGTGCCATATTACTGTGTTTTAAAACTGACAGGTTTAGCTGGTGCAGCCTATTTGTCACACACTCAGTTCTCCATTTTGATGGAATTAAACTTTGCTAATGCAACCCAGTGTTGTAAAATATTATATGCATTCAATCTTAGTAGTTTGTCTTAAGAGTTTCATCTGGGGAGTTTTGTGTCAGGAAGCTTTGAAGGCAACTGAAAGTGGTTATTCATTCTGTCTCTCAAACGCTGCGACTGTGGTTCAGTTACTGGTAATAATTCCTGTTCCAAAACAACTGAAATATCTGTCGTGCCATAAATTCAGTTTAAAATCCTTTTTAAATGTGAGACCACAGAAATAGCATAGATAGCATCAACCTGTTGCTTCATGCTGCCGATCAGCTGACTGAAAGCAGCTTACCAAATCCCATTGCTTACAAAACAAATGAATCATGAATCAAATACTTATTTTTCCCACTGTCAGTATACACCATGCAGCAAACCTTAGTACTTTTATTTTAGATTTTTATAAGAATCTTATACCGTCTCAGTACTTCTCTCAGACTGTAATAAAAGACAGCAGGACTGACTGAATAAACATTGGAACATGAGATAAGAGATGCAATTTGAGAAGAATAAGAGAGGTTGTACAAACAAAAATTAGATGCATTTTGCTGAAATCTCTCAGGAAAAACATTGAAACTCTTCAGACTAGACTGAAGTGCTTTCTGATTATTCTATCCTCTTTCTAAGTAAACTCATAAAGAGAAGAAAAGGTTCATAATGAGAAATGAGGAGGTGAATGAGTTGAAAATAAGGTGCTGTTTCGGAAATGGGTGGGAGGATGTGACTGAAGTTTTTAGGGAATGGATGAGATCAATTTTGTTAAATGGTTTAAGCAGCTGTAGGAAATCTTTCCATTTGATTAGAGTCTGTGTTAAAACACAGCTCCAGCCACAAGCCTTGAAAGTTAGGTGCGCATTTAGGTCTTACAGGTAGGTTTTGTTGTTTACATGTAAATAAAAGATTTGAGGAATGAAAATAAAAAGCTAAGGTTCAGATGTTTATGCTCATATGTTTGCAGAAACACGTACACTATTCTATGTAACTGATTATTAAGATGGCTTTCTATTTGCTTGACCAGAAATGCACTGACCAGGGTTTTTCCAGCACATACTGACTTCCAGATTTCTTGACTTTCAGACCTGGAAGTTTTCATGAGTCATATTATTCAGGATCCAGAATATTAAAGACAGAAAATGTACTTTATGTTCTTTGGTAAAAATGATGTGTCCCATTAAAATGTTGAATGAACAGAAAATTCTTGTTAAGGATTAAAAATGCTTATAATCCTTTACAGATTATAAGCATTTATGAAAAACTGTAGTGGAACTTCTCAGTTTTGATGAATTTAAGGGGGCAGTATTATGTAGTTTCCGTCCACATGTGCCATTTTTGCAGAATCAAGCAACTGTGTTAACTTCAGTTGTTATAAAAATGCTATGTATATCAAATATGACTTAAATGAAACGTGACTTTGCAATTTAACTCTTTGCACCATGTCTCTTTAAAAACTCATGCTCTTTCTGAACCTCCGCCTTCAGGAAGTCATCACAACATGGCTCCTCTAGTAACATTTTTGACAACATTTTTACCAGTGTTGCACTGAGAAGTGGCTGGTAAAATGAGATCAGTTGGATGGTGGCGAGGGAGGGCTGCTCTGTGACGACTGGGAAACAGCAGCTCTGAGGAGGAGCTGCGTCTCGAAGGCGGTGCTAGATCCACCAGACATTTTGCACAGCTGAACGGTTGCCATGGGAGATTAAAAGATTTCTTAAACATGCATAAAGGAATCAAGGCAACACTCCAGATATGTTTTTGATGAAGGAATAACATTCTGAAGTCAATTTAACATAATACAATTGCCCCTTTAATAAAGAGTAACATAATATATAACATAATTGTAAATCAGATCTCTTTACAGGTAATGCTAGACGGGCACATCAGGGTGGTTTCCTGCAGAGGAAACCAAACAGCGGAACTTTCTGAGGTTTATTTGTGAAACAACAGCCTCCATAAAATCCCCCCTGTACAAAGTGACCATTAAACACAAGAACTAGAACTAAGTCGATTTGTCAAGCTTTTAAAGCTGATTGTTATGTTTGCACTGAAAAAAAAAAAAATCTCTCAGAAAGTGAGTAAGAGCTATTTTAAGCTAAAGCCAGATTACAACCGGATTCTCCTGCCCATGATTCAGCTCCGTTTTCACAACAGCTTCTCATTATTTGCATCACACACATGTAATGTCTCACAATAATGGCTTTGGATACCCGAGTAACTGTACAGCATCGCATATGCTGTCCATGAGCTCGAGGCATGCAGCACTGGATGTGGCTGTGTATTTATGATTGGAAGTAGCACCGGTTACTAAGGCTACAAAGTTTTTATCTGCAGATGCTGTCATGTGCTGTGGTTATTACTGCTGACTGCTTGTGTTTACATTCGGTTGTCTGGGTGATGTCAATATATTGACAGTTGTGCAAATACAGATTTCAGGAACACTAAAAGGCTTATACACTTGGTAAAAGTCCTGCAGCCTTGTCTTGACCCTGAATGTTTTTCAGAAAACGACAATTGTTGATGAGATTAGTATTGAAGAAAAGTGTGTAGAATTACAGGTACTGACATTGATGTTGCACATGTACAAGTACGACTCCTATCTGGTGACCTGCAACTAATGTAGGCTTTATCGAAATGACCTGCTCACTATCTGCATTTCATAACAGCTTCTCCTAGAAAGGGATAGTTTGTAGCTTTGCATAATTTCTTTTCTGTTTATTTTTTGATAGTTATGTGGAAATAGAAGCATCCATTTTCCACACAATCATTGATCTAAAACTGGAAATACCCACAAGTTCAAGGATTCCTTGTTGCAAAATTCCTCCCGTAGTTCCCAAATCACAACGTCCGTGATCTAATTTCGAGAAACATTGCACAAGGCTGCTAAGAATCTGCTGCTGGATTTGTAGGTTTCTGTTTGAACCCTCTCTCCTTCAGCACATGATTATGGCTGAATAATACAAATACTACACAGTCCTCCGTGCTGGGGCTTTGGGAAAAAAGAGATTTGTGAGATTTATGATGTTGTTGTTTACTTCTAATCTTTTAAAACCCAGGCACAGTTTCATAATGCCTCGTAAGGACCGTAAGCTTGTGCTATTTTACTCATTTACATGTTTTTGTTGTTTTTTTGTTTTTTTTTTTCCTGGAAGCCCCATGTGGTGGAAAAGACCTGATTTGACAAAATGCTGTTCGGATAGCATAAGGGATTTGTATATTTTCTTTCCTATTAGTTCAAACTACTTCATATCAGAGGGTTGTAAAAAGATGAATACCTCCATGGACTTTTTCACATTTCGTCAATTTACAATCACACATTTCAGGATTTTTTTTTTTACTGGGATATTATGGGATAGACTAGACTGTTATGCTATCTACATTTTGTAATGAAAAAAATGTATGTAATTTTAACTAGATCCCCCTACGTCAACTCTTTGTGGAGGCATTTCAGTGCAATTGAATATCAAGTTATTTTGCCTTGTATGCCTGATTTCTACGTCCATATTACCTTGGAAAATGTCTCAAGCTTAGATTCTCAGCTCACAACTTTAACTGGATCGTTTTCACACATGAATATGCTTTTATTTAAACCGCTGAAGCTGTTGTGTCATATTTGAGGACATTGTCTTGCTTGGAGGTGAACCCCAGGGCCAGCCCCAAGTATTTTCCAGCCTCTATCAGGTTTTCGTCCAGCAGTGCGTTTGTATTAGGACTAATTAAGCTTTTTAAATCTTCACTGCTTTATCTGCCTGTCTCTTTTCAAGAAAAGCATCATGATGCTGCCACTTCCATGTGTCACTGTATGTCTACAGTGACAACCAACGGTGTTGGTTTTCTTCCACACTCAAGAGTTTTTCCTATTTAACACTTCTTATGGCCATCTTTCAATAATAGCTTCTTTGTTGTGATTTTCTGAACCATTACTTTAAAGTACAACCATTAGGTTAATGGTTGTACTTTAATCATATCGGCTTAGGTGGACAGCCTTTTCTCCAATTTAAAAGGATGATTTGAACATTTCTCTCTATAGATGTTCAAAGCATAGAATATTTTTATAACCTAACTCTGCTTTAAGCTTCTCTACAACTTTCTCACTCGCCTGCTTGCTGTGTTCCCTGGTCTTCATGATCCTGTTACCTAATATTCTTCTTTTAACAAATTCTTGTTATTTTACAGAACAACTGAATTTATCCTGAGAGTAAATTATACCCAAGTTAATGCTATGTAGAGATTAGGTAACTTCTGGAGGCAGTTGCTTGTTTTCTTTTGGGTTATCAGAGTAATGGTGACTTAATAAATATACGAATTTTCCTTCCTTTTCATGTTACTCATCAGTACTCTTTTAATCTCATAAATCCTAATGAAATACATTAAAGTTTGTGGTTATAAGGTGACCAAATATGAACAACTTTGAAGGGATTATTATGTTTAGAAGGAACAATGTGTGCACGGATATCCCACAAAATTAATCAATTGGAAAATCTTGCAAATCCAGGGTACGTCTGGTAGATCTGCCTTTTCTTCGGGATGAAAGCTGCGATGAGTCATGAGAAAAATCTCTGCTTGATTTTTGATATTTGTACATGACTCAGATTTAACTTAATCTGCCTAAAATATTTTAATGTCTGATCTTCCTTTATGTAACATATGAGTAGGACCTAGACCTACAAAGTTGTGCTAAAAATGCTTTTCTTAGTCATCAAAATGATAAAATAGTAATTATATGGATTTATTTACCAGTATGTATGGGGAATCATGAACTATTTGAGGCTTTTACAAAATTTCCAACTGCTGTTTTCTATGAACGGTGTATAGGTCATAAGTCAAATGCCCTGACTAAATCTCATATAAATGTGATGTAGTCATGCTTATAGCATTTATCTCACACTAATGTCCATTCCATCTTTCAGTTAATGTATGCAGCCTTTTGTGATTGTGCTTTAACAGCAGGCCAAGTAATATCAGTTCAGGTTTTATGAAGCCCTTTAATTCCCTTGGGTGTTCTTTAGTCATTGTTCCCTTAGGTCAAATCGAACCAGTTTTTAGTAGAATATTGGTGGGCAAAATCTTGCATAAAACACATAAAGACATTTTTTTTATTACAGACAAGGCTGCAATAGAAATGATTATGTCCACTTTTCTTTGTGATCTGCAACACTAAGATGACCATCTTCTTCTTCTTCTTCTTCTTCTTCTTCCTGCTGCTCCATTGCAGAGAATTACTCAGCTATTTGCTAGATGCTATGCAGGTTGTTGGCCTGCAATTTTGTGCATGTTCCCACGCGCACTTGGTAGTCTAAGATCTGATTGGGTGTGACAATGCATCAATGTGTGTGTGTGTGTGTTGAGTCAGGCTGGGTTAAAAGAAGTTGCAGCATTTTCAGAGAGCAACAACTGTGCGCCTGCCCCACTTTCAGTCCTTTAATCATGTATAGGCACTTGGGGCACTCCTGTGTGCATCTGTGTGTGTGCACAGAACTCATGTTGAGTCGAGCGTTAGAAAGGGCTCTGGTACAGTATATGTCAGAAGGGAATGCACTCAGAACTCCCTGACCTTAGATTACCCTTTGCGTGTATATTTGTGTCAGTGCTCACTTATGCATGCGTCTTTTTTTCAACATTACCAGTCACTGCAGAATTAGCGCCCTCATTTAGAGTTCTTGCAGCAGCTTTGTTTAGAATTTGGTATTCAGACTTTTACTTTCTGTATTGCCTGTTCAAATGTTATGGATATATCCTAAGGCAGAATTTAAAGCAATCAATAATAATAAAAAAAGACTCTATGTCACATATTTCATAGATGTTTTCAAAAATAAAAAAATATATACCTGAAATGTCTGCTATAAACTTCCATTTTAAATTTCAATTAGTCTATCAGGCTAAGTGTACACATCCTTGAATTACTGCACGCTGTTTTAGTGGCTGCTTCAAGAAAATAATTTCAGCGTGACCTTGTATCGTTTGTAGCCCCCTGGTGCCCATTACTGTGACTAATGTCCAGCATAACAAAAGGCTTTGACAAGCTGTACTTGATGAGAACAGAAAACAAAACACTGTCGCAGGGTCAACAAGGTTTAGTCTGCTTCAATTTTTTAAATTCCTTTTATGTCCTTTTTTCAGGGATATATGCCTTTTTTAAACCAAGATTGCCCTGCTTAATTCCCAAGGCGGTTTGAATGTCTCTGGATCGCAGCAAGTTAGAAAAATCTTACTAACCAAGTTTGGAAGAAAAACCCTGGTACTATTGTACTCTTATTAGTTGCTAAGTCTAGTTTTCTCTGCTGCTCACCTGCTTTCCAACCACAGCGCTATGATCGACTCTGCAACGTTCCCTAACAATCAGCAGTATTTTGCAATATATGTGGGCGGTTTCTGCACCTCCAACGTCAGTTTCACGTTCAGTGTAAACAAGGAAAAAGCATCGGTAGTTTAATCGGTTTAGCAGCTGATGAGGGATACAGATGACAGAAGCTCCATTAAATCCAAAATCAGTTTTTTTCACTGATCTCTGTGAGCTAGCCACACCAATCCCAGATTTACACTCCATGCGTCTTCTCTCCGGTCCTGTGCAAACAGGGTTCATTAGTTGTGCTTTGACTGAAGTAAAATTACGTCATTAACCTTACAAACCAATGCTTGTTGCACCACTTATTTCTGCTAGTGTGCATCTAAAAACTCAGAAATACACTGCTCTCCGTGCTGAGAGGGATTGTCCAATGGGAGTCCAGCAGATACCAATTTCTGTGTGTAATTGGCAAGGAGGAAGACAGAGATTTTTTAGGGTTATTGCTTAGATAATTTCAAAAGTTTTATGTAGTATTTGGATATTTTTGTATAGGTAGCTCTCGCCCGGAACGTTAGCTGGAGATAGGCAGCAGCACCCCTCCCGACCCCACTGAGGGACAAGGGTGTTCAGAAAATGGATGGATGGATGGATGGATGGATGTATAGGTAGCAGATTTTCATTCTTAGGCTTGAATACTAAGAAAGTAGAAATGTCTTCCCTCCCAGCTTCCTTGCCTGCCAATCACAGAAGGGAATGTTACACTTCAGTTCATCTCATCACCACTTACACTCACTATAGGGGCTTTTCTTTCTTTTTGCTGGATTTCATGCAGTTTAAAAAGCACCTTGCTGAAGGTTCTTAAACAAACAGTTGACAGTTGTGCGCCGTGATGGCTGAGCGTTTCTCCTCCAGAACAGGTAGATGTCTCTCTGCCTTCATGTTTGTCTGACAGACAGCAGTAGCTGTTGCAGCACAGGTGTGTGAGCTGTGTGCATGAATGCTGTGATGTTGTTGGGGCTGTTGAGCTGTACTGTGGACTGTGGAAGTGATATGAAGGTGGAATACAGCGTTACTTACTGAATTTAGCATACGCCTTCTATTCAAATCCAACCTAAATGATTGACTTGATAAGTTTTTATGTCTGTTGTGGCCTAAAGGATTGGTATTCCTTACTGTTAAAACAAGTATTCTTTATTTTTTTTGTGTGTCCTGTGCTTCATTTAATTAAAAAAAATAACAGATTTTGAATTCTAACCCAATCCAGACTTACATGTAAGAAAGCTGCTTTATTTCTAGGTTTGCCTCCTGCCTTCATGTTTTGTCCCTTTGTATTTTTTGGATATCTCAATTTTACTCAAAAAACTCTTCAGAAGCAGGTTTTTACATGTCTTCAAGTTGAGGAATATCAAATTTGTGGATATTAAAAATTTTTTTGTTCCCAGTTTTTTTTTTTTTTGTATTTACCTCTGTTGTATTTTACAATTTTAATACAGGCTTTTGTCATTTTTACTTTGCCTTATCAAATGTCTAATAATTTTGAAATGGTATCCCATGAATCATATACTAATACTAATACTACTACTAATAATAATAATAATAATTACTATTATCATCATAATAATGAGTGTTATTTTTATTATTGTTGTTATTAATATTAAAAGCTATAATGCATGTTCATAGTTATGTTGCATTGTGAAATTTTATCCAACCTTCTCAGTTTTTGACAGCAGAAAATGCAGCAGTCAAAGCCGATCATAACAGTCCATACTGCATTGTTACATTTGTTTTCAGGGCTTCAAAGTGAAAACATTTTTATGCAGATTTGCTTTTAACTAAATATGGCTAGTACCAATTAATGGTAACTTTATTGGGGGTGGAGGTAGTCTCCGTAGAACAGCCTCTACTCTAAGGAATCATCTTGCTCAAGATGAAATCAATCATTTGTCAAGTTGCTTTCACTCTAGAAGAAAGAATTATCATGTAATGTTTAAGGTGTTGATCTTTAGTGACTTAAATCTCTGAAACAGAGTTGAGTTTTACCTTGAGGCAGGTGTGTGTGGGTCCTGGTGTGTCTTCGGCCTGTTGCGTGTTGACGGTGTAAGTCACTATGGAATATTAACAGCGTTGCAGGGTGTGGCCTCACGGTGTGAGCAGCTCTGACCTTCCGACCTTGCTTATATAACTGACGCCAGATTTTTTTTTTCTTTTTAACAGTAGAAGGGAAACAGCTTTTTATAGTGTCATGTGGCTGACAGGGCTTGGCGCTGACATAACCTGCAGTCACCAGAAGCATCTAAGGTTCTGTTTCAGTGAATGAATTCCATATTAAAGCTTGGAAATGTATTCTGTTTGTTTTTACAGATCATAAGCTCCCAGAATGAACTCTCTTAAAGGTGCTTGATGCAGGAACTTATACATACAGTGCTTTACCACATTTTGCAACTTTTTAACCACAAACATACGTACATATTATTGGGATTTTATTTGATTTTATGTGACTTTGAAGAAGACACTGAAAATTTAGAACATATAGAAGAAGATGCTGTGATCTGATGAGAAGAAATCTGATTTATTTATTTATTTTTTTGCCTTCACACACAAGCCCTCTATGGTGGAAAACTATCTCTACAGTGAAGCATGGTGGCGGCAGTGTCATGCTGTTGGTGGACCTTTCTTCAGCAGGAACAGGGAAGCCTCTTACAGGAAAGTCTCTTAACTAAGATACCACAAATGACCTCCAGCTATGATTTCTGCAAAAAAAAAAAAAGAAAAAAAAAAGGAAAGTATCAACCTATGGGAAGTGAGTAAGAATGCATGTCACACTTCTTTAAGATTTAAATATTTATCCTTTACCTTTTGTATCAGATCCTATGAACTACTTTAAATTTGTCTAATTTATAAAGTCTCTGTAATGAACTCTGGAGTTTGTGCTGGTAAAGTATCAGCTCTTTTGGTGAAGGTTAAACTAAGATAATGAAACATTATTTGGGTTAAGGGCAGTGCAAAAAGTTGGAAGTGAGCCACGATCTGACACACACACACACACACAC
>NW_006799960.1:3459702-3533265 GCF_000485575.1 Poecilia formosa
CACACATGCGTGCACACACACCCACTCATTCCTTCTTGTTCCTCTTGTCTCAGTGTTCTTTGTCCTCTCTTGGACACTCTGAGGGACAGCTGGTGGGGCGGTGTGAGCCCCTGTACTTTCCATGTGTGCGTGCATGTGCATCCTAATGTGTGCCATTATGTATCTCAGGTGTGTCAGGGAGGGGGCATACAGCGGTCTGGCCAAGTGTTCGTGCATCAGTGTGGATCTTTGGATGCGAGCACCTGTGCCGCCAGCAGGAAGCTGTCACAATCACTGTTCTTCCTGACGTATGTTGGTGACTTCCTGGGGCCCCACTGTGAACCCCGTAATAACTTTTAACTTTTAACTTTTAAAACTTGACTCACTCCTGTTGACTTGACTGGTTGGTACATGACAAATGAACAGGAATATTTGTAGAGGGCGTTACTATTTTTACGTAACCTTTTTACACACACACACATACACACACACACACTGTTTTTTTTTTTAGAGAGAGAGTTTGCTTATGAAGAACACACACATTTTCCAGCCAGCCAGTTCAACATGTCTCTTCTGTTTTACACAATGGACACGATTGTAAGTTTTAATTTATTTGTAATAAACTATTTTCTTTTTACTGTTTTAGTATAAAAATTTTAATTTATAGGAACATATAGAAAAGGAATTTATAAAATTAAGTAATACGAAAGAAAAAAATAGAAAAATACAGATCAAGTATAATTTACAAAATTATAAAAAATGAACTTTTTCTTGAATTCAGCAGTTGTTCTTGGCATTACTAAATTGCAACTCATACTAGTAAGCATCCAAATGTTGGACATTTAGTGGTGTTTTGCACTACAAACCTTTATTGCATGAAATACACCTGTAATTTGTGACTTGTATCTATTGACCAATTGCTTCACATTCCTGATCCAAGATACGGCTCAATTTTCCTTTTATGGAACAGACCACATCAACATTTCTAGTGATTTCAGCAAAGTTTCTGTCTGCAGTCAGTCAGCTTTCACTTCCTTAAAGCAGCTAAGCCTTCAGAAACCATTTTCTTGCCCTCTGTTGAAATTATTACAGATAACGAAAAAGTAAAAGTTGACTAGTCTTTCAACGAATTTTGAGATCTTTGAGGAAGACTGATGTTCCCAAAGAGTTGCATATGGGTTCTTATGAATCCCACATTTGCAAGGCTGCATTTCCATGAAATAATACTACCAACCTGTGGTAGCTGCTGCTATTCGGTCATATTTCTTGTGACACAGGACTGTCAAATTTTTATTATTTTTAAAAAAAATATCTAATAATTTACGTTTTTACTTCAGATTTATTTTGTTTACTCATCACAACCTGTGGTAAAACAATGTATTAAAAGAAGCTTAAAAATGGACGACCTTCAATTTGAGTTCATTTGTTCAATGGAGAAAATAAAAGACTTTTAAACAAAGGTTGGTGCTTCAGTTAGTGTCTCTGCCACAAATTTATAGTTGAAGCATTTTGCATTGCTCATACTTTACATTGTCATATTGATCAGTGAGTCAGTTTTATTTATTTTTTTTAGTAATTCATAACTTCTTGTGTGCTGTGAGGTATTCATTATTGTAAACAAGAAGATGAGTACTGTAGAAGTGTTTATTTTCATAAGTCAGGAAAAGGCCACTTCATCTTACATACAGATAATTCTCAAGAAAATGTGTGTTGTAATTAAAACCAAAAGTAAATTCCATGCATTGTGCCAAAGCAAATGCAAAATGGCTTTTTGTGTGTTAGGGGAACATGTTTTAGAAGAAAGCTTTAAGTGTGAATGGTTTTAAACAGTGTTTTGTGTAGGGGTTTGTGCTTGTGTGGTCCTTCTCTCAACCCGTTTGCCTTATTTTGATGTTCGGCTCTTTGGAAGGTGATCAAAGCTGGGCTCTACGTGACTCTGTGCCCCCTCTACCAATGAGGGACATGGGAGGAATGCAGAGTTACATGGAAACGTGTGAGCTCATCTTTAATAGTAGTAAACGTCTCCAAGAGTCATTCAAACACACATTTCTTCTGGGGTATAAGCAGAAATGTGCAACTGTGAAAGATTCAGAGGGTATAATGTTATTGTCTCTCTCCTTCAACACTTATGGTTTTAGTAGTGTTTCAGCAGGCCTTACTCATCTGTTTTAGGCCTCATTGCCTTTTAAGTAAAATTTCTATGAAAGATTTTTGGCTTTATTCCTTGATAAACACATGTATATGTGCAGCTGTGCAATTTATTTGGGGCTTTTGCATGAAGTATGTTTGGTTTCGGTGAACTTTTCTATTTTTTGCACATTTTGCGTGCTCAGTTTTCTTCTCCTTTTGGAAAAGGCATGTTTGACTCTAGAAGCAGCACTGCTTTAAAAATAAACCTAAAACCTGCTCAGCTGTTGTAAAACCATGATCTATCTCCAGCTCGTGTATTTTTTATTTTTTTTAAGTACCTCAGTCAAAAATGCTCTGAGGACTCAAATGATTGGCTAAAAACAGCAGCGTGGGAGACAGCTATTCATTCTTTATTTGAGGTGCGTGGAGGCAGCCGCTTTCCAGGCGAAATGCAAATGTGCTTCCTGATGGTGTCATGAAAGCCTGGACTGTTTATAAAAAGGCCATCTATTTTCATAAACTTTCATTTTGGATGTAGAAAAGCTCTGCCAGGGAATGAGCTGGCTTGTTGCTATGTTCTTGTTCATTCACTTCAGCTTATCAGTGGATTTTACGAAGCGTTAATCAGTTTTTAATTTGAGGTTTATGGGGATTGAATTAGTTTTTAATGTGTTCCTTTAGGCTAAGGGGTCATATTCTTATTAGCATCATTGTGAGCGTAGTATGACCTTAATATTCATGAAAAATTAAATGATTACAACAGGGCCCATACAGTGTGTAGTTAGTACTGTGAAAATCTAGGTGGTATCTGAAAGTTTTTAGGAGTTCTGCAAGTTATTGATAGATTAGTTATGTGATTACTGGCACTCTTGAATCCAGTAGGTACATTGTTGTAGTTCTGCACCTTTCCAATAGTATCTTTACTCTTTTTTTTGTTTTAAATCATTTTTGCTCTTTGCCTAATTATTGGACATGAAGTACTTGCCACTGAAGTGAAATTTCACCCCATAAATCACACTTGAAAAAGATATTAAATAACTACTACTGAAATGACTTTTGTTCTTTGTAATTGTACTGAAAAATCAACGAACTCAATCATGAAAAAAGGCATATTATTGCTTTATTAAAATGCTGTTTTTCTGCAATAAGGGCAGTTATGTTTTAGAGCCAATCTTAAGTATCAAACAAAAATAAATTCCACTCAGCCTGTTTGTTGTGTTTTCCACTTAGATAAGTGTAAGCATGTTGATTTTAGGTCAATTAAATACATCATTTACTGTGTTTTTTTCATTTTTTTATTTATCCTCTACCAGTACAAAACATTTGCTGTTACACATAGTGGTTTATTTTTTTTTTTAATCAATGTTAACTTTATTTATTGACCAATGAACTACACGGTGAAGATAGTAAAAATAATCTCATTAGAGTAGTAAAATCACAAGAGTTAAAATATGTAAAAAAATTGATTAAAAAAAATTTGATTCAATATAAAACAAAGAATTTGTAAAAAATTAATACTTCAACTTGTATTTAAATGAAAAGTTAACGAGTAGTGGTGCATTTCTTTAAAAGTCTCCATACTATGAGCAGCTCTGATTTTTTCATAATCTATAATAAGCTGTCTAAATTTTCTATCTGCATGTGAATGCAGAATAATTAGCCAACGACCCAAGAATACACCGCAACGTCTTCCTTAATGCTGATAGACGTTAACCTTCATAAATTACTGTTTTTGTCACAGTCATTCTTAACTGTGGTGAATAACAGGCTCACCTCAGAGAGCTTTTAAATCCATGGGTATGGTGCCAGTTTGCTAGGTCTTCGCCTTTTTGAATTGTTCTCCAGCTGCGTTGTGTTCGCCTCCCTTTTTTATTTTTTTTTAAATTGATGTCTTAATTGTAATCATGGAAATAATGTTAAAACAGCTAGATTTTATTTATCTACATCATTTCTGTGTGTGTGAATGGATGAAAGACTGAATATAGCGTGAAACACTTCGAAGTCCTCTGGACTAGATAAAGCGCTGTACAAGTACAGACTATTTACCATTCATAATCAACCTCTTAGTTAAGTCAGCAGTGAATATTTTAATCTCTTCATGTTCTAACAGTGCAGTCAGAGCAGTACAAGAGCTTCAGGGTATTTTCATCCTGATTGTTTGTCTCCCGCTGCAATGAGCCTAAAAGACAGAAACTATAGAGCTGCTTTCACAGTAAACATCTGCAACTTTCTCCCTTGACAGACAGTAAGTCTCTCATGATGTCTCAATCCTGTTCTTGCTGACAAAATACATTTACGTCTTAATCTGTCTCTCAAGACTAGTCCACCTTACTTTGGTCGAGTTGTGTCAGCACTTCATTGATTATTCAGCTGTAAAGCTCGTGGTTCTATATGGTTGAAGTGGTGTTTCAGTGCGTATACCGTTTCACTGTTCGTGGGTGCATGTCTGCAATTTTTAGCTGGAAAAAGCTTCCAACAGGTACACTGAAGCCTGTTTAGGCAGCTTTTGTGAGCACTATACTTTGACCTGCAGGGATAGTGTCGAGAGCAAATGAGTGAGTTGCATAACACAGGTCATGTTTCTTTCAGTGTCACATTGTATAGGTGCCTCTCCCTCTCTCTTTTCTGCTCCCATAGTTTTACACAGTCGCATTCAGTTGCACAGACTGCAATAAAACCTAAAACAATCATCCTGATTCTTTTACACTGTTCAGAGATATAAAAAAGTCATTGGTTGTGGCTTCGGATCTTTACGAGTTAATGCTTTTTAAAATCAGTTGAGATTGTAAATCTCAATAGAATTCAGTCGTTTGCAGTAGCAACAATACAGTCTAGACTCCCTCTTTTACTTCTGTGCTTCACTTTCTCCTTGAAAAGCAGCTGTTAAGAAATGCATTGAAAAGGGTTGTATGCTTTTTTTTTCCTGGCTGTATCTGTGCAACTATTTCTAGATTACATAAGTTATATTGCAGCCTTGAGACGATTTTCTTCTATTGCGTACATTTTTCAGCTATTCTACTATGAAATGAATGAACTGTCTTTTCCATTCAAAAAAGTACAAATCAGATACATAAGATGTCTAGTTGGGGTTCAGAACGTCTGGAATATTCTTGCTCCAAGGCAATGACGGCAACGACTGCTTCATCACACATCCCCCGATGTTACAACAGCTTGATAAAATCAGTTACATGTAGGGCTGGATGATTTTAGAAAGACAAAACCCCCATAAAATAACATTGTCAGATACCGTGATTACAATTTAATTTAAAACCACACTTTCCGATCTCATCTTCCTTCTCTCATAATGATCACAGCTAGAGTTGCAAATTATATTGAACCGCTACAATACCAGTGTTTGATGAAATTTAATTTTAGTGACTAGAACGCTGAAATTTGTCACAGTTGAGGGCATTTTGTATTTGAAAAGGAAGTAATGCAAAATGCGGGGTTATCACAGTCAACATATGATAAACAATAATATTGCTCCTTAGCATCACTTTCACTATCACATTAACTCTTTGTTTCTAAGGGTTGTACTCATTGGTCAACTGTAGAATATCACATTCAACTAATAGTTGCTCTTTAAGCATTCTTCTGAATTGATGTTGATACAATACATTTTACGTGGCAGTTACAATTATGTTTGATTTTTGCATCTGTAAGGTGAAAAATATTGAAATGTCAGAAGTACAGATTGAAATATGTAGAACTAACTCTTTAGCAGGACAATAGGAATTAAATATTTTTTCTTCAGGTGGAGCTTCAGCCGTCATGGAACAGAATAGCCACAAGCTAGAAATGAGTCAGTCTGTCTTTTCTATTTAATACGTATTTTCAGTTACATTTTAGGTTTGACTTTCCTAATCATGTTTTTAAAAACCTTTCTATACTTTTAACACATACAGTGTGAACTCATTTGTGCAAACTTTTATTCTTTAGAGTTTAACAGTTTAAGGCAACAAACAGGAAAGCATAAAAGAGAAAATGTGCTGTAGGGGTTTGGTGATATTTTTTTCATCCTACTGAGAATGAATGGATTAAAATATTGTCTTTATTATATGATTTGTACTGAACTCAAAACAATTAGCACATTTTACAGCATGTTGACCTTTGATGTGTTTGCACACACAAAAAATTGTAGTTTTCAGTTTAAATGCATGGACATTTTGGCTTTTAGATATTCTGTTTGTTTTTTTTTGTCTGAAAAGCCTCAACATTTATTGTTCTGTGATGGAACGAATACATTTTAAAACGACAAGTTCTCATACCTTCATTTCTTGTCCATAACCTGTATCTCAGTATTATTCCAACTCTCTTCTGGCCCAAGTTTAAGCTGCTTCTTAAAAGCTTCTTGTCTGTAGTTGTCGCAACATCTCTCTAAAAATAACAAGCATCACAAATGTCCTTGGTGTCCATACAATACCTCCACTTCTAGGGTTAAAAGTTTAAATTGGTCTTCTCAAACATAACCTTACAAGAACACCTAGACAAGAACACAAACATGACAGTTTCACCCATGGTTCTGTTTTTTTTTTCGTTTTTCACAGTTTTGCCTGTCAGCGTCTCTGAATGCGTATGCGCAGGTGGGTTCATGCAGGTGTGTCCGTTCCTGTGTGAGACAGAGGAGGGACAACAGGCTGGAAAGCAATAATATGGCGGGCCAAAAGGGGCTGTGTTCAGATATACAGAGAGCAGGCTGTCAGGAGTATTGAGTTCATCACACAATGACAGGGAACCGAGTCTGAGCCCAGTAAGTGGAAGCTGTCTTTTCACAATATTTAGGCCAATGTTTTCCCTGAAGCAGACTGACAGGGTTAAACCAGGTGAAAGCTCTGCTCTGTATTGATTTGACCCCTCAACTCCAGCCAGGATGGATATTGATTTCTGACAAGATACAGGTTAACAGAGGATATCATCACACTGAGCCATAAAAAAGGGGGGGAAAAAATCACACAGTTATAACATATTGATGTAAAGGGATTTTTAGTTTTTACTGCTTTTTTTTGTCTTTCTCCAAGTAAAATTCTAAGATGGATAATATTTACAAAACATCTTTCACATAAACAGAAAATGGGGAGCCTTTTATTGGTGTGTTTTGCAAATGCTTTACACTTAATATCGTTGAGTTATTTCATAGTTTCTATGGCACTAGACCAATTAATCTCTATAAAACAGCCTGCCAGGCCAATGAAAACACAGTGCAAACCAGGTTATATTGCTGCTACTCTTGCTGTCACTCAGAATTACCCAAAAACTTCACTCAAACAAATCTGAAAATAGCGTGCTGTGTTGTGCCAGCGTGGTGCTGAAATCTGACCCTCATGGAGAATCTCTGTCTGCACTCTCAGTGTAATATTGTGCAGCAGTAAGCCAAAGTGGAACAGAGGAGACGGTTGTTAACATGACCCAGCAGGTTACTATAAAAGTGTATGAATATATTTAAAGTGTCTGCAAAATTTCTGAACATACATATGCTAAATGAATTAACCCGAATTCAACAAGAGATTAGTGGCAGGATTAAAGCAGGTAAGCAATCAGGCTCTCTTTCCAAAGGTCACGCAGGTTTCTGTTGTTAGTGTCACGAAGCTGGATTTTTACTACACACGACTTGAAAGTTCCAGTTTTTTGTTTGAAATTCCTCTGTTGTGAATTTGTTTTTTTTTTGTCTTTGCATGCATGACTCAACAAACTACAAGGCCATGGGCCTTCCAAGTTTTTATGTGAAGGCCCAAACTTGTTTGTAAAAGTTTGCTTCAACTTGTGGTGCGACCCGTTTGGGCTCAGACGTTCCATCTTACTTTCACTTACATGTTTTTGAAGTGCTTTTATTGAGCAGAGTGCCAGGGCAACCAGAGTTTTCTTTGACTGTATAATTGATAGAATTGCTCATTGCTGCCAATCCAGCCACCTGTTGATACACCCTTCTGGTCAGCTGGCTGAAAGGAGGCTCCAACACTTTCACCCTGCTTGCAAGAAAAACAATTATAGGCGTTTGATAGGTGCAAGCTCATGCAAGTCATAATTTTGTGGAAGTGCAAACCCTCACTGTTTTCATGTAATGTACTTTCGAAACTACACTTGGAGCGTCAACAGTACAGAGCCGTGCTCTACCCAAGCAGACTGACATATCAGCTAATATCAACTTGCTGTACCTTCAGTGTTACTCTAAGAACAGAATAGCAAAAACCTGAACTTTTCTGTGCAATACGCATGTTTTACTTGAAAACTACTATGAAATTGAACAGGTTTTATTCCATGTTTTTGTGTAAGAAAAAACATAAAATCATAAAAAAATAAGAATCAAATGTTATGGATTTAGTGGACTCGCAGTAATTGATAATGCTTACATTGGTAGTAAGCAACAATGTGTTAGCTAATCTTGTCACTGAACGGAACAACCAATCCAAATTTAGACTTTTTGGAAAAAAGAGGAGGATTGTTCAAAGAAGAAACAGCTGAAATCGTTTTGCTTTTGTATTGTGTTGCTTGAAATGGATATTTACTCTGTAGTTTAGAGTGGGAGTTGGCAGTTGAATTCTCAGTCACCATTAATGTAGGACATTGTGGATTGATGTGTGAGAGTAAATGCAAATCTGTAGTAAAAAAAAAAAAAAAAGGTGAATGAGTTTGAAGTGCACTGCTTTCATGATTTGAGTATTCAATGTTCAGCTGTACTATGTGAACGGAGATGAGTTTGCTTAGGTGCGCCAACTTTTTATCCTTTTCCTTTTATCTGTACACATGCATAACATTACACACTTTGCATGCAGGATGTAGAGTTAAACTCACACAATGGGTAATACATGCCATCACATCATTTTGCGTGCAGTTTCTGTGCATCTGCTTCTTAGGTTTTGGAGATTGAGTTCTCAGCACAATAGGAGGCAGGCAGGCCCCGCATCAGCAGGGGGAATATGACGGCGTGATTAATACGTGTCGAAGATTGTGTTCATTGAACTGTTTGAAAAAAATTGCCTGTGCAACAGTTGAAGAGGCATCAGTGTTGGACTTCATCTTGACACCTTTAGTCCAGAGGTACAGCATGTAATTAAAGTGTCATTTGTCTTCTGTCTGTCGTCAATCAGTCTTTGGATGGCTGTTTTCTTATGAAAAAGAGGGAAAATTCTGATTTTTCTGTTTTGAGAGGACATTATAAACATGTAACCAAATTTGCATGTAGTCCAGCGTTGAAGGGCTGCTCTCCTGTATGTTTTAGATGTTTCCCTGGTTTCTCATGTTTAATTTAAACTTTTCAATTCTTGGCTTCTGCAGAGCTTGATCACAGGCTGAAGAGGTAACTTATTTATTTGATGCAGGTACTTATATACAACGTAGAGTAAATAGTTCCTCGAGAACTGGAGATGAACTCTTCTGATTGAGTCAAATAGCCTCCCTCCACCTTTTTGCAACATAGTGAGGAATTTTGCAAATGTGCTCACTTATTTCCACAGAAACACCAAGATCTGCTGGGAAATTAAAGATGTTTAGTTAAAGTGAGCCACGCTCATGAAACATGCCCAAATGAACCTTAATAGCTATGTTTTTGGGGGATAAAAGGAGGACACAAGCCTCAAACCGGTGTCTCATGTGGGTAAACAAAGCCTGGTTGCCATGCTGATCGGGCGTCAGTGTATAAATAGCTTGGATGTTGTTCTGAATACTCCTCAGAGAGGGCAAGAGAGCAACAGAAAAATGGAATACCAGTGACAGAGATAGTGTAGGACACGGCAAACAGATTTTTACAAAGGTCAGGAGCTTCTAAAAAGATTGAAAAAACAAAGTGTGGGATAAGTTTTAGAAATTAATATGCAGATTTGTTTCCATTATTTTTCTTATTTAATGGTCTTGACAAACTTTTTCACCTTAGCTCATTTAGCTTTGTGATATTATGCAATTATAAAGTTTGAGGTTGTTTTGAGGAGAATTTTGTGTGCATTTGTTTGAAGGTTAAACTGATAATTGGATGCAAATAAAGGTATAAAAGGTACAAAACTCTGCAGCACAGTGAAACACTCTGTCTTGCTAAAACATTTAAACATCCTAAACTAAACATTTTTTTCTTTTTTGTTACATTTGAAACAGATTCTCGATCTGTCACATACAATCCCTGTGTGTTACACTGAAGTAACAACACAAAATGTGAAAACATTTTAATCATAAGGATACTTTCTTGTAACACATTAGTAGATTTTGCAAACATTTGGTAAACTGGGCCAATAAAGTTGAAAGATGTGCTGATGTTTGTTTTTGGGGTTTTTTCTGCAGGGAATGTTGGCTGTGGCTGCGGACAGACGAAACTGAAAGGACATCGAGACACCTGAGACGCTCCTCCTCCACTCCTGGAAAGACTCGGTCCTCGCGTCAGTCAACGTAAAGCTCTGGACGGTTGTCGGCTCCCAGCTG
This sequence comes from Poecilia formosa, assembly GCF_000485575.1. Lineage (NCBI taxonomy): Eukaryota > Metazoa > Chordata > Actinopteri > Cyprinodontiformes > Poeciliidae > Poecilia > Poecilia formosa. The sequence goes on from NW_006799960.1 coordinate 3,470,215, forward strand.
AGCAGGACGCTCCACCTTCTCCGCCCACGTAGCTCTGACTCCTCTGCTCAGGTAAGAGTCAAGTGAGGCGCTTCTTACAAGTAGATTTGTCAAATTATTAGCTGCTCTGTTTTTCTGTTGCGTGTTTTGTGAGTAACAGTTTTGTCATTTGTTGCTTGAGAGTGATCTCTGACATATGGCCCTCTTTAGGAAGACGTGCTGATGTTGGGAGGTTAGCCGGGTAATAAATCTGTCAGTTATGCAGAAGCTGTCAAGGGATTGATCTTAAGTGGGCAGGGGAGTGCAATACTTTTCTGCCAGGCCATTTTGTAGCTATGGTAACCAGAAGCCTTTGGCTTTGAATTTTCTTTTGATTGATTCGAATAAGAAGGAGTAAAAGCAGTAGTTTCAGTTTGTGGCCGACTAAGTGCCTTTAAGTGTTTTTTTGTAGTCATTGAAAGGCGACTATGGATTGTTTTAAATGAGTGTTATCCCTATTGGCAGGAAAATGAAGTTTATATTCCCTATGTTCATTACTATGAGAACTATATTTCTTGGCTTAATTTCTGTGCAGAATTGTTTTTAAGACTGAGAAACAGATGAGCTTGCCTTTTACCCTATTGTGGTTAAAAAGTGAAAGGTGAAACACTGTCTACATAAAGAAGTTGATCGGTGCTTAAATGTGGATGAAACACTGTTTATAAGTTGAAATGTTTAGGCTAAATTTAGACGGGACACATGGCTACAAAGGCAAATGTGCAACATTTTCTGTCTTGCCTTAATTTGGACAATCGCTGTCTGACTGGAAATATCTATAAAAAGATGTTTGAATGCTTATCTTTAACCAAATTCTCTGTTTGCTACTGTTTAATGGTTTATGTAACTCCCTTCTGTTTTCCTAATGTTTGTGTCATCTTTGCTGTACCTATTGCAAACTCTCTTCTCAGTTCTTTGCCCTTTTTTCACCTGTTGGATATTGAGGCGCACACTCTTTTATGCTAACAGATTCAATAAAAGGGGTTACTTAGCGTGGAAAGTCAGTAAAGCAATCTCTACTTTTTCTATCCTCTCATTGCCTTGCTGTTTTTATGGAGGAGATGAATAAGTTCAATGGTTAAGGTCCTAGAATTTATCCCCATTTCAGTCCCTTACAGTGGAGTAATTTAATTAATTAACTAATTAAATTAATTCTCTCAAAACTGGCACACACAATGCACAAGTACATGCAAGTGTTTGTCCTCGTCACATCCATGTTAAAAACATGAAAAGAAAACATGGTTATGCTTACCTTTTTGATAGTTGGAGTAAAAACTCTGTATGACTTATAAATTATAATGTTAATAAAGGAGCTTTCAGTTTCCCCTAAAGATTGATATGTGGATGCAACTGCCTAAATCCGTGCGCACACACACAGCGGTCACACACTGCGGTCTTCACAGGGAAATGTCTGTCTCTTCTACATTGACGCACCTAATATTTTTCACATGTCAGGACATATCCGTGTCCATTGTGTCCAAGAAGAACTCTGCTCAGTCTAAGTTTGACTTCCAAAAAAAGCAGGGTTAAAAGTATATGCTAAAAGGGAGCCCCACTTCTGAGAGCATTCATGCGCAACACTGTTCGTGACAGTAACATATGTGTACGCGTTATTTCTTTCAACCTATTAATATAAGTCGAATATATATTCATATGTTCAACTTTAACAACCAAATATTCAATTTTATGCCTTTTTTTGTTTATAAGGATGCTCCCCAACGGCATCACTAATTTTAGCTGCAAGCCACTTCGGTGTGCCGGGGGACTTGCTTCATAATTCTACAAATATGTTTTGAAGTACAGACTAATTAATTTATTAAAATATTTGCAGAAATGCAAAAAAGGAGATGAGAAGTAATAGGACAAATCTGCATACAGAGAGCATAAGCGGAAATGTTAGATGCCGATAAGACGAAGGTGAAGATAAAGCAAAAATTTTGTAAGGTGAGCCTCAGCGATACTTACCCCTCACACTCTTTCTTCAGCAATTATCTCTGTTGGGTGCAAATTAGACATTTTTCTCCCTGATGATTTATTCTTTTTGCTGGCTTTTTATTCAGTTGACGGTCGCTTTTCTCTGAGCCGAAAACCCATCAGAAATGAGCTGATGCAGGGATGACAGTCAGAAGCTCAGACAGTGACACTTGGGCGGGACATCAGAGTCGACATCAAGCCGAAAACATCGAGCCAGAACTGTAATCTGAAGCTTAAATCTATTGAAAGGAATTACTATTTTATTTGTTGATCAGTATGATTTGCCTGCTAAGAAATTATACAGCATGAAAGGAGTATTTTTTTTGTGCTTTTAAAATGCAGGTACCGTCCAGTTTGATAGCAAATCTGAACACCGCCTGTGTAGACACAGATGGAGCAGTGGAGCTGCTGCCACTTCAGACATGCTGCTCACACTATGCTCAAAAACACGCACCTTGCAGTGAGCAATCTGCTGCAAAGTAACAGAAAAATCCAACCAGAACTACTCAAAAATATCTTTGCAAATGTAGGAGATGAGGTTTCTCGAGTTGTGCTTTTGTACCCTAGAGCAGTTTTATGTTCTGATGTCTGTTGTGTTTTTCAGAAGGAAGACGCCCCAATCCACCAACACTGGTCACATTTATTGGCATACAACTTTTAGGAAATAATTTTCGACTTAACCTGCACTTGACAAGCTTCAGGATAATTTCAACACACACCTTTGAGAGCAACCTAAACCGACAAAGAAGGGAATATATTTTTGGGGAAAAAAAGGAATGCTAGTCCCTTGTTAGTGCCTAAGAAACTGCTACGATCCAACAAGGACTCATTAAAATGTGCTTGCCTAACATTTTACAAGACTTAATATTTCCCCTTTAATTTAGTACCTGTTCGTTTTATATACACTAATGGGCGGACTAAGAAAGCAGTGCTTATTACAATCTCTTTTAAAGATTTATTTATGCAAAAAATATTATCATGAACAAATGGCGTTACTATGATTCAAACAAAATTTAAGTTTTTTTTTTCTTCAAAACACAATACATTCTTTCTTTCTTTCTTTATTTCCGTGGTTTCCCCTCCCCCTTTTCATTAATGTAATTTATCACACCATGTATTTTCTACTTTGATATTAAATAAATAATAATAAAAAAAGTTTTTTTTTGAGGGTGTATTGAACAAATGCCTAATTTTATTCCAGTTGTGCCAAGAAAAATAAAGATCAAGCATGAAATTAAAGCAACTGTTAATTCACAAACACTGAAAAATAAGCAGCATTTGTTTATTTCTATACAAATTATAGACCTTGACAACAGGTTAAATCATTTATATATATTGAAAAAATAAATAAAAATCTGTGTCTCCTCTCCTTGTTGTTAATTCCAGGTTGTGTCTGTCTCCCCAGTCTACTTAGATGTGACTGCCCAGCTCAGATCAAACATAAAGATATGCACACTGTTTACTGAAAGCATCCCAGTGACACTTTTAACCTTCACTGGCTGTAAATTTAAATTCAGATGTTAAAATTACTTCCTGACAGCTTGTTTGCAAACCCCCCCCCCAAAAAAAACCCTCTGCATGGCTTTGATTTCTTTATCAGCGATTAGGATGCAAGAGATAATTTTTATGCCAAGAGGAAGACTAAACCTTGCAGGGAAATCCTGACAGTGCTTTACAAATTCAATTAACTCTCAGGGATAGATTTTTTTTTTTCTTTCATTTGTTACTGAAATATCCTCTCATCCGTTTCAATGTAGCCTGCAGTGGTGGCTCACTGTGATGCCAAAGATGTCAAATTACTAATTAACTGAGGGCTGCTTTCTGCTAAAAAAGCATCTCTGACGCCTTCACGTATTCACCAATCCTGGGTTGTTTAGTTCATAGATAAATGTTCATTATTCCAGTTTTTCTTGACATCACGAGTACTTGAGTCATTGATTAAAACGAAACCAGTTAAATTTGTGATTTAGCAAGTTTATGGCTGGGAGTATTTTAAAAAGCATTGGTTATACAACATATATCACCAAATAATTAACTTAAAGTCTTGTACTTAATACATTCTATTACTTCTTCAGAGGGTCTAGTTACATTTGGGGCACATTGCTGCTTCGAGGGGTTAAAACAATTGGGGTAAATAGTCTCAGTGTGGGAGAGCGTGGAGTTTCCCTTCTCTGTTTTCTTGTAATAGCTTTGCTTGGCTTTATTTGATCTGGGCCTCTGCTCTCTCGTAGTAGGATTGAACTTTGTTTAGAGGGCAAGAAGGGAAACACACACATTCATTTACACATGATGCCGAGACAAATGAAAGTGGAATTACAGACAGAGAGAAAGAGAGAGGAAAAAGAAGAGGGCATCTAATATCACGAGCTTGGTTGAAAGGTGGTAAAAATAAAAGCAGCGTCTATTGACCTTCTTCTTCTTTTGAACTAGTGTGTTACCTTACTCCTCTATCTTGCAAGTGTACATTGGCTTTTAGCTAAAATATCACTGTCGTTCATAGTGATATTAGTTTAGATACTTGCAACCGGCCAAAGATAAAGTCTACCATTTCCAAAATGTTACCACTAGTTATGCACAATGCTCTATCAAAGGGTGCAACAGTACCTGCAAGGAGCGGAAAAAAAGCACAGACACGGAGTACTTTTATTCAAGAAACCCCTTCAGATTCACTTCAGTTTCCAAGAGATCAAGAAACATTAATACTTTGGCTGAACCCAAGGATGAGTATATTAGAATTTGAAGTGCCATTTTCCAATGTCCATGTTTTATAAAGCTTTGACCTGAACCTTTTGCCGACTCAGAGAATTGACAATTTTAAACTGTCTTCAGCATCTTATAAAACAATAATTATCACAGCTAGCATGATTAGCATTATCAAAACACCCATTATCATGTGTGGTTTCGGGAGAATGTAGAACTGAACTCACAGATTTTCAAAAGGCTGCCAACATTTTTAAATCCAAGACTTCCAATGAGCGACAGAGGTTAAAGGAATGTTGATAGGATCATGCAAACATCGTCTGTCTGGAAAGATCTGATCTGACTGTCCCATTGTTTTTGCTGAATACTTTGATTGTTTGATCATTTTTATAAGGTCATTTAGTTCAGAGTTGAGTGCAACAAACTTAAAAATTACTCTATTCTCATGTCGGAGTTCTTAAATGGAGCTACTTGCCTAATGTTTGAGGAAATACTTGCTAAAGTTAATACTTTCTATTAAGGCGAATAAACGTTCCTTAGTTATTTTTTTGGCAATAATTTTGTGATTGATGAGAAGACAGAATTGAACGCTTCATTTTCCTCATTAATTGTCACACTGCAGCTCTTTGCAGTGCTGCTGTCTGGCACAAACACACTTGCGCTGACTCTGCACACTGTAGAGTTTGTTAATTACCTTATCTGGTGTCTGAGAGTTCAATCGCTCTTCTGGTTGTGAAGAGAAAAAAAGAGTGCACGGAGATAAATGAAGGGCAGAGGAGAAGAGTGAATGAAACAGTTACTCATTGTCCGTGTCACGTGTCCTTAAAAGTAGCCGGAAACGGTGAGGATTTTGAAATATGAATTGTTTTCAGTGATATTCTGGAACTAAGAAGCGCAACTGAGGTTATAAAGTCAGGGAAAAGGTAATATCTCCCTGGTTGTTTAAATTCTGTTCAAATTAATAAAGCACACACTCATTTCGGCACTCATTGTTTGCACTTGTGTTTGCATGCTGAGCTTATCTCATTGAGAGACACATGCATAAGTGTTTATGTTTGTTCAGATAACATGGTAAAGGTTAGTGCAGAGTCATTCTGTACCAGTGGGATATTGACTGGGATTCTGCCATCGGTGTGGAAAAACCTGTGGCTGTAGTGAACCAGACGTTTGCTAACAGATTCTGAGTGTGTGAGCGAATGAAAGGTGGAAGCAGATCCAGTGTGTGGTGTTTGCGTTGTCCCACTGCAAGGATAGCAAATTATCTTCATTGCCTTGCATGATTATTCTGATTTTTTCTTAACAGACTCAAACTTCATTAATAAATAAATTCATAAATGCTTATGTAGATTCTGACACAAATCAGCATTTTGGAATAATTTAATTTTCTCTTATAGATTATGTTGAGATATTGATTATTTTGTCAGCCTTGCCCTGACTACACTATACCCATAACGAAAAATGTTAGTTTCAATTTTGTGCAGCGGAATCCTGGGAAGCCTAGCATACACCGTGCAATTTCCAAAATCATACAGGACCTGATTTTGTCACGCTGTGCAAGCTCAACGTCGTGAAATCTTAATAACAAACCGCGTTATGCTGCACAGTGCAAGAAGCAACACGGCAGAACATGTTGCTAAAGAACAAGATATATCTGTCCAACAATAAGTGGACGAGAAGTCATGAGTGTGATTATTAGAGTCTGAAAAGAAAGGGAGAAGGAGACAGCTGTGGAAGCTCTCGTGATAAGAGAACAAAAATGATGGGACAAAATATCTGACACATCTTAATATTTCCCATAGGTTGTCTTTGGTCTTTCAGTGCATCTGTCAAACTGACCAGCAATTCAAACTCGAGACCATAGATTTTTCTCACAATCGTTTTACAACAAAAGATTTTGGCTAAGGCGGCCGATAATCGCACGGTGTGAACTTTGCTTTAGAGGCTGCAGACGACTTTAGACTGAGACTCGTACTAATTGGAAAATCAGTGGGAAGACTTGAAAATTGATGTTAACAGATGTTCTCTGTCCAGAGAGCTTCAGATTTATTCTAACATTTGTATTTAGGAATGGATAAACTGCTTAGGGAAATTATTAATAAAATGTCTATTATTAGCGCAAGCCTTCTCGTCTTCCTTTGGCTTCCTATCATTACGTACAACCTAACTTCTGCTGCATTCCTCTTTGTTTTCTCTTGTTTCTCTCCTGCTTTATAACATTAAGCAGTGAGTAATGATGGCTGACATCATCTCTGGCTATGCTAGTCCTGACTAATTGGCCAGAGCAGTCTGACTGCATTAGATGTTATTCCTTTAGGGTATTCCCTGTCCTCCGCCTCCACTTTTGAAAGATAACCCTCATTGTTTGCATAGACTACAGCAACATATTGCTTTTCTTATAGTGGGTTTATTGTATTCGCTGCGTGACAAAAACAAACTGCGTTTTGTCGAAAGCTGTTTGTGAAATTAGCACCCCTGATTCATATGCTGCGTGTTTCTAAATGTGAGATAAATAATGTTAAAAGCTGTGATTGCTGTCGAGCTTGACTGGTCTCGTTAATTGGTACCATCTGAAACGCACGTCTTGGGATATCTAGAGAATATTACAAATGCACTACAGGGACGCTAATGTACCTCTGAAATGTCTTTGGTTATTGTGCGGATGCTCTACCAGAGAACAATAATGCTTGAAAAATTAAGTTGCGCTTTAGATTTAGAAACGGCCTCCGCTCATTTTCTTCTCTCGCTCCCTCTTCCATCCGTCTGTCTTCTCTCCTTAACTTTAAGTGCCACCTTTTCAGGCAGGGTATTAGGATTACAATAATGGATGCCTCCCCTCTCACTCCAACTCCTACTTGCTCTCTCCTTCGCGTCTCTCTTCTGCACATTCTGTTCTGTACATCATCTTGGCCACGAGGGCTGTCTTCTCTCTCTCTCTCTCTCTCTGCGGCTTAATACAATCACATCAGTATACAGTAAGTGCACTGTGAGAGCTAGATGCAATTGAGAAGAGTGATGATAGAAAAAGGAGGGTACAGGTGGGTGCAAACTGGCATGAGTGATCACTTCATAGGAAGGTAATCACCTGAAGGCAGGACTGAGAAATTATCCATGTTAGATAGTTTCCATAAAACACAAAATGTCTTTTACACGATCATGGAGTTACTAATTTCTTGCTGCCCTTAAATTGGATTTCTCTGAACATTTTTGGTCTCAGAGCACCCTTTAGATGACACGAAGCAATTGGAAACAAAAAAGAAAAAAAAAGAGCAGATAGCGGCTTGATTAAATAAAGCATCAGTATTTTGTCTTTATGGTGAGGGGGGTTCGGAAGTAATCAGGAGTTTATTGTGACAAACACTTTTCACCACTTGAGCTCCATTCAGCAGCTCCAGCTTTTAGTGAGATGAATGACCGTGGCCTTTTGTGTTGCCTGGGAAGTCCTTATGCCGAGACCTACAGAGAGTTTATTGCTTTTTACAACTAGTTCGTATGATGAAGTGTCATCTCTCTGAACACCCACTCTCTCCTACCTTTCCTGTTCTCATCATGCGTCAGTCTTCATGTGGCTTGCTCTTCCTCTGAGCTGTTACTTTTATTTAGCTTTTTCCCTCTTTGGGAACCCTATCTTCACTTCCTCCCTTTCATTTTGATGTATTATCTGCATGCCTATGCTTCTGATGTTTCACTTTGTCCTAATGTTTTCTTTATCTTGTTTCTTCCCTCTTCTAATAGTTGGGAGCACCGCTATGTGCATTTCTCCTCAGAACTGCATTTCCTGGAGTCTCTTTTTTTTTTTTTTACCTGGCCTGTTGATTTTACTTTGTGGTGCAAATCTGTGCCAGTTTTATCATTTACATCCGGTGATGCTTTGAGGCTCCTTCTCTCTGACTGTACAGGCCTTGGAAACGTTATACAACAAGGAGGTGCCCAATAGCCACTTATCTCCACTATCTGACTGTTATGTTCAGCAGTGAAACTATAACCCAAGTTTCTTTCATTTTAGTTACATTTTCTAACTTACTGCAAGTCACTCCAAGCTCTATAGAAAGCAGAAACTGCCACAAATCTTGAAACAGAGATGATGAAAGAGAGAGCATCAGTACTGTGACAAACTTAAAGACTTCTTGTCACCAAATTTTAGCAACAGAAAGAATGAAAATCCTGAAATGTGAAACAGAAATAAATTGCAGTTAGACTACCTATCGCTTTCAGAATTTATAAATGTAAACTCTGATACAAAACTGACCTTTTGAGTTTTACCCTTTAAAAAAGGGAAAAAAAAGTTTTTTCTTTATGGAAGATCACATAGCATCTAAATTTTCACTGTCTTGAAATCTGTAAGTCCACATAGTTGTAAACAGAAAATAGACTTATTAGCAGAAAGTCATTACTAATATGAATATGTGAAATGGATCTGTCCATTCTTATTGGTAATACAGAAGAGCACTTTTACTACAAACACAGCTCATCGATGCTGATCAACGTCAAGAAAAAAAGCTTCTCCACTGGAAAAACCTTTCGTCCCAGGAATAAATTGGAGCCTTACATGCAGTTTATATCTTAGCTACTATAGAGCAGAGCATGAGCAACAGCTGGTGGTGACGAGTGTTTGTTAGCATAAAGTCTATGATGAAGGAAAATAAAATTTATTTCTTTTTATCTCCTTATCTCATCTTTATATCCTTTATCTCATCTGTGGATTTTCATATTTTGGAATAAATCAATTCATTCTCCATCCAAATACTCCTTTTGGATGATTATCCATATTGACTAATTTTTTATTTTGTTTTTGTCTGAACCAAAAGCAGGAGAGAAAACTGAACTGCAGCTGCCACATGAATATTTTAACTTCCATTCTCTCCATGGCGTATGCCTCATTAACCTCACAATAGTTAGGTGGAGAAAAGTGGCATGCACCTAAGCATGGATCCTTGATTTTAAGTAGTCAGGTAATGAAGAGGTTTGGATAACTGGTAGGGTTGAGATCTGTGGACATCAGAGTAACAGGTGTTAAAAGCTGCCAGAATTTTAGTGTTTTGAATTATCATTACTCTTTACAAGAACACTCACCACAAAGTGTTTTAAAATCCCTCAGCAGGGTTGCCGGTTTGTTAAGTCTCCAGGCTGCTGCTTTTAGACAAAATATACAACTTCCTGTTTCACACTGAGAAATATCAGCTTTTTGAATATGAATTCCAGCTGCATACTTTTCTGTCACTGCATTTTTTGTGTGTGTTATGCTTTGATCTCCTTTTCAAATGTAACATTATGACTCTTGCAATTTTTTGCTTCTTATCGTGCTGCTTTGTGCTTGTTTTGCTCACTTGCATTTTAAGTAGTTTTAGGTTACTGAGATGGAAATCTATGAAAATATAGTTTGGTTTTTTGGAACATAAAAGTTTTTTGTAAAACTTTAAACATTAATGTTTTAGATCCCTGTGAAGTTGCTAAGATCTTTAAGGCTCTTTGTTTTGACTTTTTTCCCCAACTACACTCCTCACTTAATTCACAATGTTAATATTTTCACAAAGTTTGGTGATTGGAATGATAGATTTGAACTCTGAAAAAGACTGTGATGTTGGGTCAGTGTAAAAGACTTGTTTGCAAACCAAATGACTAACTACCCCAGTTTTATAATTTTATTTAAGCAGCAAATATAAGCGAAAGTGGAGATTAAACTGGGAGATAACTGAAATAAAATGCTGAATGTATTAAACTGGTAAGAAGTCATTTCACAATAAATAACTCCTTCGTTGGAGGCTCAGGGACTACCTCTAGTTTGACTTTGTCTACAGAAAACCAACGTAAACACTATTAGATTTTTGTTTTAGGTTCATTTTATTTAAGATAACACTTCAGATCTTAAAATACTACCATCTATGAACTTCTGCAATCAGTAAACATAATTTTGAACCAAAAAACTTAAAGGTGGATGTTGTTCTGTTTCTCCAACTGATGTATATATTTTTTATATGTAAAAATAAATTTGTTTTGTCTTTAAGAAGTTGCACATGTGATGTTCTTCATATTTATAATGCCAAACATTTTATTATTACGATATCTGCTTTATGTTATATAACAATCTCTTGTTAACAACACAAAGGGAAGCAAGAACGTCTGGTAAATATGGGTTTCCCTTGGGGATTCATGTTGCCTGAGTAAACAAATCATTACTCTTGTACTGTGTGCTAATATTTACACTCAAAAAATGTGGAGATTGGAAGGGAACTTAGATGTATCCTCATTTACTCAATACTTTTGAAGAGACTGAGGGCGATTGTCTCCTATACTGTGAGTATTGAATCAGATTTGAAGACATTGCTTCATGATGCAAGTTTTGAAAATAGCTGCTGTACTTCTATAGTTGAGCTGCCAAATGCAAACAAATCAAGGTGTTACTGAACTTTGTCAGCATAACACTGAAATTTATAGTAAATAAAGACAAGAAGTTACATGTCCTTCTCTTTGCGTAAGAGCTTTTTTTTTCTCTCTCTTTCTGTTTTTGTCTTTTAGAAAGCCTTCTTAAAACAACTCTGCAACACAGTTCTTCAAATAAAAACTACTCTATTCCCACACTTCCACCCGGTGTATGAATTGGCTTGACATTTCCCTTGATGCTGATCAAAACTTTTACATTCTTGTTTTTTCTTTTTCCAACATGTTTTCTGAGAGTAAAGCAGAGACAGCCTTGTAAAAGTCCACTGAATGTTATGCCTTTTCCCATTGAGCTTTTCCCATCTATTAGCTTTTTAATTTGTCAGGAAATCTGCTCACGTAGCCTGGCTGCAGTCAGGGGCGTAACACACATGCAAAGACATTAATTGTAAGACATAATAATTTTAATAGCAATCTCTTTGTCGCAACTGGAAATTTGTCTTTCTTGAAATTGTTGAAAAAGTGTGATAGCCATCTCTTGGCCTGCTAACTGGCAGTGCGCAGCAGCAACTCAACTCAGCTAGCAAAAATATAGTATGACTAAAAATTGCAGTTTTTAAACGGTTGCTATTAAAAAAAAACGTTTTGTCTTGGATTAAAATAATATTGGTGCATAAAGTTCTGTGATTTTATTGATTCACTGTAGCTGAACGGACACATCTTAATTCATATTTTTATCAAAATATTCATGTTTGGACATTAAAATGTTGCTAATTTGTATTAAGAAGCTGTTATGTGAATTTAGATTAAGCCTTCTGTTCCCCCACTCTTGGAAGTAGTTGCACTAATACTGCTAATAAGCAGTAAATGTACTTCAGCATAGGGTTTAAACATGTTAAAGTTTAGTATGTGGAATCAGTTTGGCTGGTTTTCTGTTTTAGTGTTGCTTCACATCAGTATTTCCTTTTTTACGGCTACTTTCTACTTCTTGGAGTTCTGCATTATAACAGAGTTTTGCTTTCCTGCTGTATTAGTTTATGCTACCCATGTCTTCTGTTGATCAACTTGCAATAAAATTCTTCTTTAATTTTACCATCTGGCTTTCCTTGATTCTGAGCCATCTGTTGCAGTACAGGTAGCAATGTACTTTTCACGATGACTGCGTAGTTTAAACTGGGCCTCCTATGGATCACATCCGTTTAATTTAAAGCCAACCTTACCTCCATCTGAAGGGAGAAATGACATTTCAGTTGTAGTTCACTGTTAGAAAAAATTATTTGACTGCATATGAGAACTAAAGGTAAATGATACTTTTTCAAATGAAATTTCTGTCATGGACAACAGAATAGAGACATTTTTATCACAGAATTTGTGTAATACAGCTGTTCTCTGCAGTAGGGCAATACAACTATACTATATGCTGATGCTACTTAATGCAGCAGCGTGATGGGGAGCCTGCTGTACAGTGCAGTGAGCCTAATGACTTCAGAAGAGTGTGTTTTAATCTAAACTGAGGTTTGAGTGAATTGCTTCAGCTTCAACATTACGGACCGAGATTATTTACCTGGATATGCTGACGCTGCAATCATTTGTTTCTTGTCTGCTCAGATTAAATATTTCTAGGTTAGGAGGAGGGACTCTAGTGTGCATGTGTGGATCCGTCGATCTGTGAGTGTGAATGTCTTTGACAGTCAGGATTACATAACCGACATGCCTGTTGCTGCAGGTCACTACACACACACATGCACACGCACACACACACACGCACACACACACACACACACAGACGTTTGCGTGGCTATCTTTGTGAAGACTTTCCATTGACTTCCATTCATTTCTACAGCCTTATCCTTTTCCTAACCCTTACCATTACATACCTAACCCTAAACCTAACCAAAACTCAATTTACACCTTAGTCTTAAATCTAACCCTTGACCCAAAAAGAGCATTTCCCCTTGTGGGGACCAGGATTTGGTCCCCACAAGGAGCAGTGGCCTCCACAATGTAGTATGTGTCAGGAAATATTTTCCCCATATGACATTACAAACAAACTCTCTCATTCAGCCACTGTCTCATGTCTCACAAATATACTTAACCCTCAGGGTGATTCAATATTTTTTCTTCACAAGCATGATGATTTTTTTTTTCCTTTAAAATGTTTCATTTTTTGGCCTTTTAACCTCAGTACTGGCTGAGGCTTCTTGGTAACAGAATTTTGACTGTAGTATCTTTGTTGCATTTTTAAGAGATGACTTAATTCCTGGAAAGTGTTTAGCTTGGGACAGAGCACACAGATGGTCATATGATACGAGAGTGAATAAATAAACTTGCAGATGAGGCTCTGAACTTCTACAGGATGTTGGTCTTTTGCCCTTTGAGACTCTGATGTATTTGTATGGCATTCATTCATCATCCTTACAACCTACATTTTTCTCAGTTTTTAAAAAAGAATTGTTCAGAAATCGCATTCATTTAGTTGATTAATTTAATATGATGCTTTAAACTAAAAAATTTGCAACCCTACCCAAATTTCTGAAGAATACATTTTATTTTATTTTTCTAAGAAAAACCAAGGATCTAGCTTTTGTAACAAAGGATTGAGGTGCATATTCAGACATTACAGCCTTCACAAGGTTATCAGCCAAAAAACACAAAGTAATTGGCAAGTACGTGGACATGCACTCTCACAAACATGTGTATTTTACTTTTGTTTCTAATTGAAATACTGACTACTCTACTACTACTACTACTCTACTACTGCACGAGAGTACAGTGCAGCAAAACGTCAACATTTCTCATGCAGGGTTTCCCCTGGAAAATGTGCTAACACCGGTGGTAGGAGTGCTATGGCAGTCATCCAGCAGCCTACCATCTTTATGAGTCAAAAATATGTTTAAAATTGACAGGAAATTTTAAAATATCACTAGGTCATTTGTGTTGTTGAAAGAAATTATTAAAAATACCTAAACACCAACAATAAAGTCCTAAAAAAACAACATGCTCTCGTGTTGGAAAGATTGCTTTCTGACAAAAAAAAATAAGCAAATACAGATCAAACTACAATTGTCTTGGGAAACCTAGTGTTCTGGCATGTGTATTAATTTGCTTAATCGTTTCTGATCTTAGCTATATTTAATTTTTAAATGGAGGCAAAACAACGTTCAAAGTATTTTTGTGGGAAAGAGACAGATTTTTGCTTGCGTGTTTGTAATAGATTTTATGGAAAGAATTTGGGACTAGTAAGATGAATGGGAGGAAGTATTTTTGAAATACGAGTTTGTACCACAGAAACTTTGGACCTGTAAACTAACATGGACAGACATGGTGACTGATTAAACATTAATTCCACTGTAGCCCGTTTTCGTTCCTTCTCCCTTAAGTCTCCGTCTTCTTTGACTCTACTAGCAGCAGGGGATCTGCATAGTTTCATTGTATTTGTCAGGCGTTTGTTTTGCACACAGTGTTTTTGCCCCTGTGAATGCAAATATACATACTGTATACACAATAAAACTGGGGAAGTTCTGTGTGGATTATGCCAGGGTCCACTTTGGGCACTGATTCTATTCTAAATGAAGCAAGAGTTTGTGAATTATTGAAATGCCTGTCCTCTTTTCCATGCTCCATCTTTTTCCTCTTTCCCTCTTTAGATCTCTATTTTTTTTCCCCTGCGTTCCTCTTTCTCAGACACGCTCATATCATCGCTTATCGTTTCTTTCAGACTGACTTGTGGACCAGCGGTCTCTTATGTGTGGATGTGTGATATTTGGAGTGGAGTGTTGGTTAATCTCATGTTGTCTTTTGGGACAGATTTTGGCCCATATTGCAGCCTGCTATTACTGTGTCTGAAATCTCTTGTGCATTGAGACAGTCATTATTTACTGCCGCTCGTCATCGCTGCTCCCTCTCTTGGCTTTTTATTTATGCAGCTCCACCCTGCCTTGCAAAGGCAGAGATCCAAATGCGTCAAGTTTCGTTACTTTAAATCTTGTTTTACTTCTATCTGCACACACATGGGCTAGTAATGATTATAAAATTAAAATGGTCAATTCCATCTGTAACACATCACAGGCCAGATAAACCAGAGTTGATGCTACGCCATCTACCACCCACAGGAACAGGGAAAATACTTTTATTCCACCTTCAACCCTACCATTTATCATCCGGAGCTTATCGCTGACAATGACTCTGCCCTTTGTCTTCTCGCTGGCTGTCACACACTTCCACATAAATGTTCCTAATTGAGAATGATTGTGAAAGGGTGGGCCTATATGTTTGTATAGATTTGGTGTCATGCATCAGTGCTTGGTGCCAACTTATTCCTGATTGTGGCTGATGGAGTGCTGGCAGTGGGATCGGTCTTTGGTTCTTTTACTGTGCGACGGGAGGTGATGAATTGTGTACTCATAACAAGCTCATCTTCACAGGGAATTGATTTTATGTCAAGTGTTTTATGTCTATGTATGCAACTGTATTCTCCTGTTAAACCTTTATAATAGATATTAAATGAATGATATGTATAATTTACTCTGCTTGGATTTATTTAGTGCTGTTGATAGAGTAGGGTTTAAGGAAGTTCCTTCTTTTCGAAAAACTATAAAATCTTTTTAAGGGATCCCATGTGGGATCTTGTAATACTATCGCCAGAATCTTAGTGTGTGACACATATGAGCTACATGGAGGTCTGAGAACGGAGAGAACCTAACCTCTTAAGATGTCCATAAGAAAGATGGTTTAAATTCCTGTTTTTCTTAATGCTCAGGTTTAATCCTGGTGTTATGTACTGCTGTAGGTCTGACGTGAGATATTTGTATCCACTGTAGTGTTTATTGTTCTGCATCTGAAACACTGCATCCTCTGTCCTCTATGCACATCAGTATTGACATGAACATTTACTGGTCCGGTTATTTATGAGTCTCCACCCTGGTAATTTTCCATTGGCTAATTCATTCTCCATCTTAAATCTAATCCACAGCAGCCCCATATTTGTTATTATGACAATAAGACTGAGTTATAAACTGTTCTTCCTCTTGAACACATGTTTTTGTTTGTTTTATGTTCAAATCTGTATGGTCTTTAACCTAACTGTACTATAACCTTTCTTTTTTTTCAAGCTCTTTATCTTATTTACCATATACTAAAATTGAAGACAAAAGCTCTTTCCCATAACCTTTTTCTGGTATGTTTGTGTATGTGTGTGATTCTGCAGAGAGACAGACTCAAAGGCATCCAAACTTTGTCAAACTTGCATGAGCTCTGACACACACGATCCCCATGGGTTTATGCAGAAACTATTTCCTGTTTGGGGCTGGAGAGCAAAGGGAAGTAGTGTGGATGAAACAGTGCGTCATGACACCAGTGGGCATCCTGTGTGCTCCGCCACAATCTGGGTGGTACCAACATATTTGTTGTCTAGGATTCTTAATGGATCCAATTGTTGAACCACTGAAAGAATAAGTTGAGCTTAAAACATGTTGACAATGTACAATTTGCTTTTGTTCACAAAATCACATAAAAATATCCTACAGCTCGTACATCAGTCACAATTATCACCTCCGTGTTAATATTGGACAATGAGTGTTTTTAAAGAATAAAACAAGACATGATTTATGTTCATCTTCTTCACCTTTTGTACTGAAAGGAGCAGGTAGATATGCCTCTGGTAGGGTCAGTTCAACCTTATTCAGGATGTGGAAAAACCTGCTGATTAAAGTGACTTGATCATTATCCCACCTGTCATGGTATGTAGAGTATAGTTTGTAAAGAAGCCGCCTTACAAAGGAAGAGAAAACAAAGAAAGAGCCATTGGAAAGTCAAACTAAAGGAAATGATTTTCCACATAAAGATGTTGAGGGAAAGTTGGGATTGACTGCCGCAGCATTCGGGAGAAGAGCTTCACTGGTGTTCTCTCAGGTTGTGAAGACGAACTAAAAACAGAGACAATGTAACACCTTCCTGTCTGGGTGGATCTTACACATTCAACTTAGGAGAAAAACACAGGATAACATGTATTCTTTTTCTGAATTTTATGACACGTTGTCTTCATATTTTTGCACGATAATACTCGAATGGTGTGTATGTTGTAGAAGCTGTTAACGTTTTTACAAGTGGGAAAATAATTATTGTTCGTAACATTTTCCTCAGTGAATATATTTCTGCTGAGGTTCTTGGAAGAAAAAAAAAAATCACACCAATATCTTTAACAACCCGAATGCAAACAAAGATGTTCAAAGAAATGAATCTATAATTGGTGTGTAATGAAGTGGATTGATTCAGGGAAGCAGAAAAGCAATAAAATATGTATTGTATGGAAAAACAAGCTACAAGCATTTCTTCAGGTGTGATTTTCTCTATTGTTTCATGCAGACTGTCCTTAAATCTTGGAGGATCTGTTCACCTCTTCTGTGCATGAAGATATTCGGCTCTAGCTTGTTGTTTTTTTATGGATTCAAGTCAGATGATTCACAGGGTAACCTTTGTTTTAATCTCATAAACCAGAATCAAAACTTGGATCTCAAAGAGAATAAATTGAGAGAGCGTTTGACAATGAAGACTTTTCTTCTTATTGTTTCAAATCACCGTGTAATTTAAATATTGTGAAGAAGTGCCTGGACTGCAGTAGGTGTTTGCTAATTATTTAAGGACCACAAATTCAGGCCCTCTATGCTTCTAATACATTTGTTTATGCGTCTTAAAAAAAAAGTTTTAAAAGGTAAAGGGGCATTAAGGTCGTAGAGGCATACAGAAGATGCAGCTGTTTCCACAGCAAAGCATCAGATGCCACTTAGAAGAAGCTTTTACATTAAAAATATTGCGAAGTTAGATGGAAATAATAAATACTCCCTCCCACAAATACTTCGATAGACTGCTCGGCAACTCTTTGCATTGAACCAAAAGCAGAAAATCATCAAACATTTTTATGTATTCATTCATTTATAGCAAATAATACTATTGTTTCAGCATTGACCAATATTATAGCAAATTGCATATTTTCCTACTTTACAGTGGCATTTGGTTCCTGGGCAGGTATTTTGACTATTTGACTATAGACTGCCTGTCTATGGCCATCACCTCCAAAATGTGACCTCAGTAATGCTTCTCTGTGTTTCCCCTTTTTGCTTTTAGCCTATTACGGCATGCTTCTTGAGAAATACCTTGGTAACAACAAACCTTTTCATAAGCCATCGATTTGCACTGAACCAGTCGATATTACTTTGCACTGATAGGGGCAGGAATAATAGCTAAACACTGACAGACTTCAGCTATTTTGGCCTTCATATGCCTTTTTGCTGCTTCTTTTCTTCCCATGCTTAACACTTATTCCCACTGTCATTCCACTTTATTGCAAAAAAACTAATTTAATGGATTAATTTGTCTTGATAAATCTGTATGTTTGGTCATTTGTGTTGTTGAATTTCATGCCAGCAACTCCTTTAAGAAATGTTTTGTATTTACAGAGAAAATCTTCAACACTTTCTCCATGTGTTGTGCTGCTGAGGATTAGTTCCTTTTATGGGCATTTTACAGCTTTCATTAACAACCAGAACTTTTTCATTTCGTTTTAGTGGACCAAAATGTGTCCACTAAATGTGTCACAATAGCAGCAGTTAATGTCTGATTTTTAAAAAACCTCTATACAGTGTAGTGCCAATGCTTTCTATCACAGTTTGTTTGACTCTGATATATGCACAGGAAAAAAAAAAAAAAAAAAACTAACACCACTTTCCTTAAAATAGACTAGAAAGCTGTGCTTTTCCTCTCCATAGCAACAGTTAGGCACTGACTCTGAGTTGACAGAGTGGATTCTCTCAGCTTTGTATTTACTTTGTTTGCGGATGTGAACTATGCGTTTATTCTCAAAGTGTGGTGTTGCTCATTTGAGGATGATTGAAGAGCTCTGGAACCTTGTTTGTTTAGCTGAGGCCATCTCTGCGTCAACCTAGAAATGGCGATGCTGTCATAAGAAACATAATGAAGTTCAGACAGCATCATTCCTCTCAGAGGACTAGGTGGGTTTAATGAACAATTTGTGTTTGCGGATATTAACGTGCGCACTTCTGAAATTATACCTTTACGACTTTAGTGACAAATAGGCAAAGGTGTATAGAAAAACATGCACAGTGTCTACTATTGGACTCATATTCCATCCAGTTAATTCATCCTGCACATAAACCTAACTACTGCAGATGATGCTGTGTCTATTTGTAGATGTGGGGTGGACACAAAAACACCGAATAGCATGGGTGCGAACAAACGCACGCACACACATATACGACGTGTAACATTTGGCGCGGATACGCGGCTGCAGCTCTCCAGATGGCGGGAGCCGCCCACTCACTGCCAGTTGTTATACAATATGCATTGTATAACAGCAGAGAGCAAGGAGCCCCGTTCCCAGAAACTACGCACAAGCACAGACACATTTGAAGGGTGTCAACATGTTGTCTCCATCCACATTGATGAAAAAGCATGTGTAGTCCTTGTCTTGCACACAGCATTAGATACTTGGTTTAATCCTCCTGCTTCAGTCAGGTATCATCCAGCCAGCCAGTTGATTAGACCACAAGACAGCTGGCCAGCCACTGAGACGGATAATACATTTGTCTGTTTGCCAGCTTTACAGCTGTGCACATAGTCGCACAGCTGTTCTATGAAACATACAGCCGGCCATTCAAAAACCTAAGTAACCAAAAACCAGTCTATTTTGTCTGTCGTAATGCAAGCAGAAATAAATATTTAATAAAACTCAAACTTTGAGTGTAGAACTATCCAGTTAGGAGTTGTGATCAAATGCAATTTATGTTGTGTAAAATAATCTAGACTGCATTGCTGGGAAACCTTTGAAGCAAATCTAATTTGAGCGTTTTTATCTACTTGATTGTTACTTCTGTGCTTTTTAAATAGTTCATATCATGTCTTGTCTGTTTGTTTTTCTTCAGCGTGTCAACATTGCTACCAGAAATACTATTTCTAAGTGGTAGAGGTGACTTTGATGCTTCAGTCACCCAAGTGTTGCTAGCCTGTCTGACCAAGAAGTGTTTATTAGTCAACCTTACCAAGACAAAATGGCAACTGAAAACTTCCTTTCCTGTTTTGTTAAAAATGTTGTCTTTCTTCCTGACTCATTGCTTCTGTTGCAATATGCTGTAGTGTGCGCTGAAGGTTAATGCTCACAAACATCCTCTTTGTGGTGTTCAAGGGCAGGTTTTTAAAGTTATGGATATTTATCATGTACCGGATCTATTTTGGGCTCAGGCCTCTTATCATGTCGTACGGTGTAACAAGACTTCCGTGAGTGCCCTGACCTTTAAGGTTTTGCTTGAATATGAGGTGCAAGTTACAAAAAGTTTATGAAAGTAAACTTGCTAAGTAAGATTCAACTGGAAGTCTGTAGGTAAAACAGCAGCTCCCTCGCCTCTCATCCGCTGTCACAGCAACAGACCACAACTTGCCTTCCAAATCCTCCAATCACTCTCTCTCGTTGTTTGTCTTGTATCTACAACACATCTGAACTTCCCTTTTCTCCTTTACCCCAGGTGAGGTGAGCAAAATACAAACGTGATGTTTTGCAGGTCTTCCATGTGTGTCTGCTCTGACACAGCTGAACTAACCTCCTCAGCATGTCCTGAAATTCTCCAAAGGCTTGGTAATGACTCATTTGATCCTCATATGTTGAGAATGGAATAGAATAGAAATTAAAAGATATTATTCCTGTGGTCATCTGCACACCTTCACTGTTTATTTTCCTGTTTCCTCTCTGATTCTACCTCTCTGTACAGGTATCAGGAGCATTTTGAAAAACAGTGCAGAAAAGTCTTTTAAGAACTGAAGCAGATTCAGTATACAAAATTAGCTGTCTCACTGTATCTTAATAATATGGCAAAGTACAAACATTAAAATCAAAACGTTTCCCTGTCTGCATGTGTATACTATGTTGTTTATGTGTGTGCACTGTGTGTTTTCGTGTGAGCAGCTGTAGAGCCCATGTGATGATGTAATGAGACATGGAGCAATCCCCTAAGCGCGCACACACACACACACACTCTCCCAGACTCTTACCCACACACACCTTGCTCTATATATACACAGATGTAACGCACAAAGTGAATGCCTCTTATAGGAAAGTCCCTCCAGCCAAACACTTCGGCTTTATAGTCACTGGATTCCCTGCAATAAATTGCTGTTGTGACTCCTCTCAGTGCCCCTGCCTTCAACTCACACACATGCCCCCACACACAAACTAATGCTTTGGTAGCTTAGATTGGCTCTTTGGTCAATCGTTTTCTGTCCAGCAATGTCAGTCTGAATGATGGCAGCTTAAAATATACATGATTCATGCTCACTGTGTGTATAAGTTGGTTTCACCTCATGTCTCCACAGAATGGCCAGGACAGATGAAGATGATAGTACAGAGAGATGAAGGACTTTATAGAGTAAAGAAAATAAATGTGATGAGAGGATTTCTATATGTGATACAACACAGACAAAGACACCCATAGATGTTTTTGGACAAGTCAAAATATTCCGGGACATGGGCATCACAATCTACAGTCAGGTGGAACTGCTACAGAAGTTATGTAAATGCAACAGCAGTAACCAGATATTTATGTTACTTAATCTCATTTTACACTAAGCAGAAGCTCTGTCTGCGCTGATAAAGATTCACTCACCTTGTGCTTCAAAGCAAGCCCAAGGTGACGCGTTGAGGGAGTTGGCCCTGTCTTCTGGTTCATTGAGCTAATTGTTGTTTGATCACTTAGCGTAGTTCATTGAACTTTCAGTCCAAGAAGGTTAGGCGACAATTAAGAAATCAAATAATTTGGTAACTTACTCTGTTCTGTATCAGTAGCACACTGTATAGTCATATGTGAAAAACTTCTCAATATATGTAACAGAAGGGCTTTTGAAGCAGCATACGTATTTTATAAATACGATAAAACGTGGTGTTTCATAACATATTATTAAATGTTTTATGCTTGGACCAACCAAAAAGTTTCTTTAGATAACCCATCTTGCTCTAAACCAACTGAAATAACCCAAGTTGGGTTGTCTAAAGAAACAAAATGGCAACATGTTAGCAACAAGCTAGCCATTATATGTAATATATATAATTTGTAACATGAAATTCCCTAAAATATTTAATTGAGTAGCACAAGAACTTTAGAAACTTCTCTGGATATGCAGTCTTACTAAATAAAGGGGAAACTTTGTGTAAAGCCTAACTGGATACCGGCCAGCCTTGTTATGCAAGACTTTGTATTCTTCAGTATATAGACAAAGAAAAAAGGAGAATAGATTAAAGGAAGTAGTTGTCAACTAGAGAGAGTTGTTTTGAGATAATGAATGACTATAGCTGTGATGATTTTTTTTTTCTGCAAGAATACAGGCTGCATGGATGAGCTATATGTTTATATATTCAATGAAATATCACCTTCGCAGTGTGAAGAACTAAATGCACTTACACACACAAATAGCTGGTGTTGTCGTGTTTACACTCTCATAAACTGAAAGCCCGTGGCAGCAAGCCATGGTGACCTTCTATCAGTTGTCGCCCATTCACGGTATTGATGTTATTTTGCTTTCTTTCTCTTTTCACCTTTTACACACGCACAAAAGAACTCCAACCCGTTCAGGTATGTCACACATTCATGTCTTTCAGCAAACTGATAATCTTCCATTGTATTTTCATTGTTTTCATGAGTTTAGGCTGTAAAACCTTTGAACTTCATTCCAAATTTTACTGTCTTATTTTTAGATTGAACGCATACTTCCTACATGTGTCAGCCAGGCATGCCATAGATTGCTGTCTTCAAAAGGTTATAGAATACTTGCAAACTCTCTGCCTTGGGTTTATGGGAAATGTCAAGAGATGCTAACAATTGTAGGTTACTTGAATTGGCTTGTTTACCAGCTAATGGTATGATGTTTTTTGGGGGTTTTTTTCTGGAGTTTTGTTCACGTAGTAAGGCCTTATTCTGTATAGTGAGTTAACCTTTAGCTTTTCATATATTGTTCAATTACAGTCACAAACTTCAGTCTATTATATTGGAATTTTATGTGATAGACCAATACAGAGTAGCACATATTTGCAAAGTGATAAAAACATAAACTCGATCAAATAAAAAAATATGAAAAAAGAGGCATGCATTTCTATCCAACTTCTCTTACTGTGATAGAATCAAGTGTAACCAATTGCCCTCAAATCCCATATAAAATCCCATGTGAAATTTTATATCAACATAAATAAAACTATTCTGTAAGGATGTCTGGAAAACAAATGCATTGTTTTGAGTAAAAAAAACAAAAAAACAAACCCAAATAGGTCAGCAGTTAGATGTGGAGAAGTTTAAAACAGGCTTCAGTTATGAAATAAGTTCCCCGTCATGGCTGCAAACATATCAAGCCTTCTCTTTACACGTAACATGTAGCAGCAAAAAGCAATTACTTGACATATTTAGAAATAAACAAACAGGCCAGCATTTTTCTAGAAGTTCACAGTTGGTAGAGAGATTCCATAAAAGACCTGGAGCAGCAGTGGTAGTGTTGGTCAGTCACCTAAATCCTAACACAATGGGTTGAAGTTTGCAGTTAAGAAGTGACAAACTGTAAAAAGGTTCCTGGGATATTAATACTTTTCCAGGTCATAGACTGTAAAAATAGATTTAGAAAAGAATTATATGAAAAAGGAGAGCTTTTTGAACACGTTCTCCTCTTATTTGTAGATATAATTTGTTAATCCAACACTCGTACATCCTCCTTTATAAAAGACACGTTTTAAAATTGCATAAGCACATTTTTTCAGAGGAGGCCTTGATATCTATGATATTCACTGACAGAGAAAGCTGCAGTCTTGTATTGTTTCGGAGAAAAGTCTTACAGTAAAACAATTTACCCTGAGCTAATTGGAATTTCAACAGCTTCCAAAGTTAGAAGAAATGATTTTTAATGTGCTAATTATATCTTTCACAGTCAAATTAGTATTAGCTGAATTTGAAAATCAGTGAATCTGTGCCTTTGTTGATTAGCGACTGATTTTATATTGTGTATGCTTCTGTTCTGTGGTCCCAGAGTTGTTTCATCTGTCTCACATCAGACATTTAAATAGAATAAAAATAATTATTAACGTTAAAATTGAAAGCCCTGGTCTTTCTGTGTTAAGTAGATGGCAGATAAAACTCTCTTTTGTTGAAAAGGTCACTTATTTATATCTGCTGTGGCACAGCACCCCAACATTTGTCTTCTACAACGACATAAATTGAAAGCTTTAGGATAGTCTATATGCTAATATATTTTATTCAAACTGTGCCATCAAAGACAAATATAAACTTCTAGACAATCATGATGTGCAAACGACTCTGTATATAAACTGTGTGTAAAATTAAGTAACAGCATGAATCTATTGTCAGCGCGGCGTCACCTGATGTACCCACAACCCATCGCGGGAGGAAAACTGTGATCAGCCAGTGTGAGATCCTGTGCTGTATGCAAATAGATTAGTGAGAATTTGCTGGTGGACGTCCATGCGTGTGCACGGTTATGACAGAAATACTGCAGAGTACTCAAGAACGGCACAGTTATTAATAGACATGGTTCAGCGTGTGAATATTCAAAAGAAGAAACATACTCTTAAAGGAACATGACACCTTTGAATTCCCCTTGTCTGCTGGGCTGAAATCATTGTTGTGTTTAGTTATTCTTGCAATTAGAAAAATTCCTAGCAAGTAGCTTTGATATATTTGTTGGTTGGAGGGTTAGCTGCCGAAGCAGGAACATTTGCAACATTTTTGAAATCACTCTGCAGCCTAAAGAGGATGTAAAATTACAAGAGATTTATGTTTAGGTTATTTGCTTGGTACGTATGCGTGTGTGTTCCGTTATCATCAGCTTGTTCATGTGCAGTTGCTAATGGCTTTTTGGTTAACCAGTTGAGCGTACAATAACTATGTGTCAAACATCCTTGGAGTGCTCATTTGACGAGTGTATTCAGCGCTCATAGGCCATGCATGAGTAAATTGCCTCTGAGACTGCAGCTCCGACTGAACTATAGAATATACAGGCGTGGGAGGAGAAGCCACGGACAAAAGTAGGAAGGTCAAACGAGGGAATAAAGAAGATGCATAGAGCCTAAAGCTAGAGTAAGAGACAAAGCAAACCAGTATGAATGACAACATTTAAAAAATTCACATAGACTAGACAGAGAAAAGCGAGTACATTTGTGTGCAGTGACAAAATACAAGAAACAGACCAAACAAGCTCTGCAGGAACATTATTTCCCCAGAACACGCAGATGCTTTAACAACGTAAGCAAATTAGGAGTCCAACCTTATCGTTTATGCAGATGAACGATGAAGATTTACACAGTAAACATTTTCATGTTGCTGAGTGAAACTCATTCCCTCTCCTCAGAGAAAGAAACAAAAACAAAACAAAGACATGACGTTTGAATCTAAATGTTAAAAAATACTAAAGACAAAAAAAAATGCTTCTTATAATGTTTCAGTTGCATGTTTAAAATGATAACTTGCAGTTGTATGCCTATGAACATAGAAGAATATTGGTTGCAGGTTCTGCAACAATTTCTATGGTGTAATACTTTTCTCTTTTTTATTTTCAGGTTCAAAGGATTCTTATCTTATGATTTTGGTTTCAGATAAACTTGTGTAAAATGAATAACGCATAAATAAGGTTATCAAAGGCATAAACTAGATATTTTAAAAAAAGTATATTATCTTTATCTGCGGATTTTATTCAGATTTAATTCTCTATTGCTTAAAAATTACAATTGACTATTATCTCACAAATAAATACCAGCCTAATTTGATTTTAAACAATGTCAATCTAAATTTTTGTTTTTAATTTTTCTTGTGTTGCTGTGATAAATAATTGATACATTTGATAAATTTATTGAATTAACCTCAGTACTTTTTACCTCAGTACTACTAGAAACAGTTCCCCATACTTTAGGACAAAACCAGGGAGGTATAAAAGGAATTATTCAATAAGCAAGTTATCTTGTAAAAACTGTTTCTATATTTATATAAGGTCTAAATAGATTTGCATGTTATTGAAATGGCCCCTAACTCAGAACTGCAAATTTAAGACAATAATATTGTAATTCATACGTTGACAAACCCTACAAGGTTTAGCATTTTATTTCAGTAGCATTTCTTTTTGATTCCTCTTGCTTTGAACAGATATCTAGAAAAATAGCCAAGATCTGTCTCAGTTTGGTATTGCTACTGTTTAAATTCATCATATAATTGTGCCACCATTGCAGGGCAATCCTTCTAACCTGCTTTAAGGTGACAGTTTTATTCCCACCTTATACTTTTAGCACAATTTGTCTAATTAGATCTTCTTTCTCGTTCTTGTCGTCAGTTAGTCTTACTCAGCCATTTCCACTCTCTTCATCTGTGTGTGTCTGACATCCAAGCATATCATTGCTTAGGTTCAGAGGAGGGCATTGCAGAGCTCGTCTCCCAGTAGAGTTTACCAGAGTGGGTGTCTGTGTGTGTGTGTGTGCGTGTGCGTGTGTGGGTGTGTGTGTGTGTGTGTGCCCTACAAGTATTGCTAACTGTCTCGGGAGTGCTGTGTTAGTCTTTGAAGATCTACAAATAAAAGCGAAAGAGAGGGAGAGAGAAACTCATGCAGGCTTTTTTTTTCTTCTTTTATCACATTCAGCCTCAACTTGGTTTCTGTGTTTCTTTTGTAGTTCTTCTCTTTCTTTAAATTATTCTTTCTGTTATCAGTCTCTCCTCATCTGTCGCACTTTTTTTTTTTTTTCTCGTTTCTGTCGGCGTCTTATCTGGTTTCAGCTCAAAGATACTGTTTTCATTCTGCAGTGTTTCACAGTCTGGTTGTAAATACTTTTAATAATTTTCACTTCCACTGCAGACAGAAGGAGAGATGAAAAGGAAAGGTTTTATAAAACACACTATGAAAGCAGCAACCCACCACACGAGTCTGACGCACATTTTCGCTGACACACTTTTGGGTGAATGAAAAGAAAGAGATGTGCCAGTGCTTTTTAACCAGAGAACAAGTGTCTTTGCAATGAACTGCTTTTATTTATTTTTTTCCTAAGGTGGTAAGCCTGTGCATGATCTTGTGCAGAACTGACCCATTTTTAAAAGTAGGCCACGGTCAACAAACATCCATCTAACCTTGGCAGGGTAGGTTGAAGGAAATTACACAACCATACACATTTTTAATTTTTTGTACCTTCAGTGTTATACAATCCAGTTTTACAGTACCTTGCAAAGAAATTCATTTACATTTATGTTTTTTTACATTTTGTCATGTTACAACCACAACATTTAATGTGTTTTATTACACTTTTAATGTGAGATTAACAACAAGTGGAACATAGCTATAAAGTAGGAGAGAAAGGACACAGAACTTTAAATAAAATGCATGCATATAATCTGAAAAGTGCGGCAGGTTTTGTATTGATGTCTCTTCTGGCTTTTGACCGCTTATTTATTGAGATAGTTCCCCGTTCTTAATTGTAAGATGACTCAAGTCTGCTATAAAGGGTGAAGACACTGACAAAAAAGATGAACCCTGTTTTGTTTAGTTTTTTCACAAAAACAATCTTTATTCACATCACACGTCTCCAATATAAACTTTCACACAAGTCGGAAGACAAAATAGGAAAAAGTTAAGTTTTCTTACCAACCGTAACCTCAAAATCCAATGTGGCTTCCAAGTGTTTAAAATATAGCAATAGCTGCAGATATTTATTTTTTACATCTGGTGGTTTTTGCCTCAATAAATCTTTCCCACATATAAAAACATTCACAACCTCCGCATGATGCTTATGTTGCAAACCGTACTTATCCTAGTCATATAATTGGACAATTTTCCAATTCTGATTGTTAGGCACGAATGTAAAACCCAGTAAATGCATAAATAACTTTTATTTTTATCTGTACCCCACTGAAATGTTCACTGGTTTTTTCCGAATCAGATATTTTAATCTGGTCTTTTAATTTGAAAGCAAACAAGGATATGGGATTTATTTTAAAAAATTACCAACATTAGTTAGAAGTTTTATAAATTACAAGTTAAAGAAGAAGAAGAAGAAGAAGAAGCTTTTTGAGCACTTCTTCAGACATGTTACCTCATGTGCACTCCACAGATGATGATGCAGTGAAAGCTTTTATTAATATATATAAAAAAGATTGATTTTCAAGTATTTTTTTTCGTTCCAGTATTAGTTCTCCATGTCCTGTAAGCCTTTTGAAGTCTCCCAAAGAGTTTAATAAGTTTTGGTTCAGTCGAGAAGGCCGAGCTCCGATTGTGTTTCTCTGTGTTGTGATGGTTGTATTGTGTCTTTGTTGTTTGCTTCTCAATGGGGGGTCATCTGAGAGGAAGGCCAGCGTATTTTGTGTGCGAGTGTATGACTGGTAACCCGATGAGACACATGTGAGAAGCTGAATGATGTATCTTCTTACAAGTCACCCAAGGTTGCTGTGCTAGATTGAAAAAGAAACAAAGAACAGAAGTTCACAGAGAGACAGACGGTTTTATTTTCCTGCTGAAATAAGTCTGAGATAAATAAAGGCATTCTGTAAAGAGAATAAATTCAATTCAGTCTCTTAATGAAACCGATTACATCCTGGTTTTTCAGAATGCATGCTATATTATTGAATGGCTTTGATATTTATTCGTGTAGAAAATTTAGCAGAAATATTGAGTCTTGTATGTGTTTATATTTTGTCTCCAAAGAACAATACTTTCTTGTATTATTTTAAAGTGGGTTCGATCGTTATTTATTCAGGCTCTGCAGATTGTCATTTGAAGAGTTGCTGTTCTTTGATTTATTTTCATTCCAGTTGGTCATGATTTTGCTACACTAATTCACTCAGATCTATGAACCATTCTGGCACAAAAGATAAAAAGAAATATCAAAGACAACAGGCATGGACTGGTTACATATCTGAAGACATAATTTTACAAACTCAGTTTTAAAACAACCAGAATTTCTGTGGCAGGTCATTTGACAGCTAGTAATCTTCATTTTAAGTGCCTATAAATATATTGTCCAATAGTTTGTTGGACCATGATTTTGAGATAGATTGAAATTATTTCATACTACTGCTATGATTTCTACATGTAACAATGTGAGGATAATTTCAATTTCTACCAGATTGCTCTGTGTGTTTTTGATAGATGTGATTTTTAAATAAATGTTAAGATGGCTTGCTAACCAGCTTGTTAACGGCGTTAATAGCAGAAAAGAAAAAAAAATGACAACATTCTGCTCAATAAGAACATTTACTTAAAAAACTAAGAAAATTAGTTAGTTTTAATTAAACATATTGATTCAGTCTTCCATTACTGTCTGCATTTGTTAAACTATTTTTTAAACAACCTGCTGTTTTGAAATATATCTCACTTGGTAAAACAATCGTTAGCTGACAAAAACTGACTTGTAGTTCAGGAGACTCTTGATTTCCAAATGTATGTCTGTGTATCAGAATGTTAAATAAATACTGCCGGTAATATTATTATAGCTTTATAATAACCTGTTTGTTATGGGAATGTCCTGTCAAACACAGCCTACCTACCAACTCTACAAACATGTAAGCCCAAAAGGAAACATTACATTATATCCATGTTTAATTATACAGTTAACACTTATCTAGTCGACTGGGTCACAGGACTCTCCCACTGTTTTAGGTTTAGAAACTTTAAGCTTTTGTATTCATTGTTCTGAAGAATTTGCTCACATCTGGTGACAACATTAAATGAAACATATCCAATTGGAACTGCAGAAATACTCCCCTTTGCTAATTAGTTAAAAATGAGAATGTGTATGACTAACATGTCTTACATAAATATGTGTTGTATCAAAGCTCAGTTCAGAGGAGGTTTGAAATCTAAATTCTGACTTGCTTTTAGCGTGTATCCCAACATTTTCCACATTGACCTGATTATTTACTAGCGATTGCAGTCATTTTGACAATTCTCAGTTATGTCACAAAGTTGATTTGCAACAAATTGTTGACATACCCCTCATTTCATAATGTTTCACACTGTGAGCTGCAGGACTTGGACCTCAAACACACGTGGACATGGACAGACAGCAGCCAGGTCCAATTGTCTGGTTGCCGGGCAATGAGCTCGCAGCAGTCGACCATAACAACCTCATCTCCATCAATCAGGCATAGAGTGCTCTACTCTAGTAATGATGCTGTCACACACTCTCTCTCTCACATACAGCCCACTCACTACATGCTTATCTCATCCTCTTTTCTTTTTTTTTTCTCGACCTTGCTTTGCTCGTAGTTGTGCGTGTCTGCAGCGTGAGTGTTGAATGAGTGTGAATGTTTTGCAAAAATGCAGCAGGGGATGATGCAATTTGCTCTTTGTGTAAGGTGTATAAATCTTACACACATCATATGAAAAGCACCCACACTCACCTTCACAGACTGGAACTTTAGGTGACATTGAAAGATTTAGTCTATCAAGGTTGTTTATCCTTCAGTGCTCTACAGCACACTCCTGTGGTCGCAGACTTTCACGTTAAGAGTTCCTGTAAAAACACTGGAAATCACTGACATGTACCTCTGTGGCAAACAAATCCTCTGTGGCTTCAAACATCATCTGGAATTGCCAGAAGAGCTTCAAAGAAGCTGCATTCCTCACGCAAATTTTCAACACAATCGTACATATTTAGATTAGTTCATAGATTTGCTTGAAAGGACCTGATTAATCTTGCACAGAGTGTAAGTGCGGTTCATTATTAACTGGAAATAGCACCTTCTTGCACTTTAACACAGACTCACAAGTGAAACTAACTCCGGGGTACACACATTTAGAAACACGCCCACATTCTCTAGTCCAGCTGTGCCTTTGCCAGGCACTGGGGCGGGGGGCCAGCACATTGAGGTGAAGAGAGTGGCAAGAACAGTAACCGGCAGATCAGGGCCAATTAAAAATGTTCAGCTCGGTGTGCGTGTGCGTGTGTGTGTGTGTGTGTGTGTAAAAGAGTGAGTTAGTGTATGTGTCCTTGTTTGACTGCCAAAGAGAGGCTTGGCACAGAAAACTCGCTTCCTTTTCTCTCAGCATGCTCTCTTAATGCAGAAGCAGACACTCACAGACACGTTTGAAGTTTGTTGTGCCCATTGTCTCTTTATTGTTTATTTTGTCTGGATGTGTTTATGGTTTGTTTATACACTTAGATGCAGTCGAAGACGTGGGAGGACATGTATGTAAATCTTTGTGAGAAATAAAATAGAGATTGTAGGAGCGTATATCCTTTAGGCATCACAGGTAGTGGTTGCCAGAAACGTTGTATCGTTAAATTTTAACTCCTGCAATAACATTCTTAATAGAAGAGTGTTGTAAAGCTTATTCAGGCCTGAACTCAGCCATGGCAATTGAGTTGTTTGACTAAAATGGTCCCAGAACTAACAAGATTGTCATTTTTATGTCTATTTTTTTATTTTTTTTCATTTATGTACTGGAGCTGTGAATAAATTACTGAACATTTGCTGCCATCTGTTGAGCAGAGCTATGTTATAATCAGTTCAGTAATAAAATATCAGTACTTAACAACAAGATCAAAGGAAAATTGGACAATCCACTTGGTGTAGTTCTTTAACAAAGATTTCCAGGGCTTTGTACCTCTCCAACTCTCTCCTTCCTCTCTGTCTATTTAGCAGTTGTGGGCAAAGTAGGAGATGACTTGCATAGTCCTGCAGTCATTTTCAGCAGTTGCCCTACTATAACTATTGCAAAAGCTGTTGAGAATACTGTTTTACAAATTTAAGATGACCTAAATGGCACTTCTGAGAACCCATAATACACATTTCCTTTTAGATGGACCCCTTACGTGTCTTCCTCATTCTGGTCACGTTGAATGTTTGGATTAAGGTTTCGGGTGACATGACTTGTGTTACTTTAAGATTGTGATAGCCTTGGAAAATTGAGTTGTGGTTGAGGGAGGCATTTCCTCTACAATTCTGTGATGGTCAGCCACTTGGATTACACACCCACAAAAAAATCCAATGCATTCTTCTGTCTTAAGAAACTAAACAGCTGTCAGACACTACGTCAGCTCCTGAGGCATTTCATCTATGCGTACGTCTTCCTGTGACCGTGATTGTCTGCAGTGCCTTTAACAAACAAGCTGGGATTGTCCTGGGTCAAGGTAGAAAGAAGAGAACAAAAAAAAAAAAAAAACGCCTAGCTAAACATGAACATTCAGTTTGGGTTTGGTCTTTATAAGGTGTATTGTCTCCACTCTTATCTCTTTTTTTTTACATTACATTTATCTCGCAAAAAGATAAAAATTCAAGAAAAGAAGATTCTTCTGAGAATAAATACTTCTTGACAACCTAGTGCTTACAGCTTCAAGTTATACATTTAGAACAGACTGCTTTTGTTCAACAGAACTTGTGCATCAAGAAAACATTTTGCAACCACAGTGCCGGTACATCTGGCGAAGACTGAATGTGAAGAATGTGATCTCTAAAACAGATGAAGTGATGGTTGAGTGGACAGAAGTATTCATAGTCTAAATATGCCAGCATGCAGCCCAGCAAAGAGCAACACTCACAGAGAGAACATTTGGTCCAGATCACTGCACACAGTTGCAGAAACACATGCTTGATCGTAAACTTATTACTCACTTCGTCCACAAACAGAAGGACATTCGCTACAATGGATTGAAGATTTGCATACAAACCACTCATTTGGTTCCGTCAATAGCGAAGAAAACACTCTTCGGTCTGTCTTTTAATTTGTAGCTGTAAACAATAAATATTGTGTGGAAAAACTACAGCTGTAAAGCAAATATAAACTGCAAATGCATTTATTGGAATTTAGGATTCCAATTTGATCTAATAGAGTTTGTTTTCAATCATTACACTGATGTAAGAGCAAACAACAATCTATTCTAAGTGTAATTTTTTTTGTTAGGGTTTTCGATGCCCCAGTCACCTTTATTAAATGGCAGATAAGACCTGAAGAAGGGCAGAGAGAGAATCTAACAATCTAACTGGGGGCAACTGCATTGAGGACTGTTGTGTGTTGTGTGTCACAGTTTTCAGTTTTCTTGCACAGATCATTAGATTTCATTGTTCTTTTTTTTTATAGAATCCATAATGCCACAAAATCCTTTGGAAGAAAAAAAAAAATCACAGATTCTCCACTGAACTTAACATGTGATGTTATTACATTTTTTATCCTTAATAACCCTAATTTAATCCCTCATTCATTTCAACTTTAAGGTTAACGAAGACATTGGACATCCTGGAATTGTTTTGGACTCTGACTCAGCCACTGTTGATTATATTACCCAAACATCCAACTTCTTTTTACTCCTCAAGAATAAAACAAAGGTTTCAAATATGTCTCTCAAACTTTTAAAGGCTACTGCAGTATACAAGGAATGATTTGTAAGAATTAAACTACAAGATTATGATGCTCAGAGTTCACACAGAAGCACAAGAATCCGAATCACTTTTCAAGTCCCATAATAGTTCAGAGTAAGCTAATGGACTGCTTTCCCTCTGTACATTTCTGACCAGCTCACTGTGTAGAGCCCCATTGGTTCTCTCTGTTTATCAGGTGCAGACCTTTTAGCTGTTCCCAAAATTAGATCCAAGCCTTGTGAGGATGCGCTTACTTACCGAGGCCCTGTTCTCTGAAGCCAGCTTCCTGTAGACCTCAAATCAGAACAAAATGCGTATGAATTGGAAAACAAAGACAAAGCTTTTCTGTTCCCAGGAGCGCACAGGTGTGTTTTTCTTTCTGTGTTTATTTATATGTACTTTTAAACCTGAATGTTTATGCGTGTTTTCAGTTTCTGATAAAAGCCATGTTGGATTCTACGTATGCACATTGTGCAGACATTCCAAGCAACCTAAACGTTTCATTTGCTGAATTATCAGAATGCCATACTGTAAACATTTTTAGATAGCATAGAATACCTTTTCTCTTGTGTTTTTCCAAAAAAGTTGGTGAATGTTTTTTTTTTGTTTGTTTTTTTTTTGGTGCATAACTCAGTCTTTGTCCTGCTTTGCTTTCATCCTCATCATCTTCCTCCATCCTTTTTGCTGACCTTCTTCAGCTTTTTATGCTCCCTGCTGTGCCTCGCTGGCTGTGCCAGTGTTGTTCTCCCAGTGAGTTTGTATATCTGCCTCTTCTTTGCCACCATCTGTTTCTCTCCGTCTCGCTGCTTGCTGGTCTATTTCGTTCCTATTCCACTCTTTCTGTGTTCTTAATTCTCGCCACCTTTCCTTCTGTTTCGCTTTGGATTTCTTCTACATTTCTAACCATTTAGCTACCTTTCAATTTGTTGTTACAATCTCTTTATATCATCTTTTTAATACCATTTGATAGATCCCTTTGCAAGTGGGCATCTTTCAATCTATTCATCTACTTTTTTTCCTCCTTCGACTCTTCTCTGGAAACAACTTTGTTCATTCAAACCCTTCTGCTTTGTGTGTAAAGCCAGTTTAATTCATGTAAAGGCTTTAGTTTAGCTCCACACTAAAGCCCACCACAGAATCCGATTGATTTTCTCACATCTGACATTGGATATTCATTTTCTCTTTTTCTCTCTCTGCCTCTCTGTTCCATTGTTGTGTTTTGTGCTCGCAGTAGCTCTCAATCCTTTTGAAGAATTGAGTCGTCATGCATATTATAAAAGCGTGCGTGGAAAGGCATCTCCTGCTGTCACTAATGTATCCTTCAGACTGTAATTCCTGCCTTGGTTGCCTGTAAAAGTGCTTTAGAACAATAAGGGAGTCTCCCACATTCACTCCCACTCTGCCAACTCTTTTTTTTTTTTTTTTTGTCTTTGTGACACTCATAAAAAGTGGGTCAGTAGGATGTTTGGAATCCCTTAAACATTCACTGGCACCCACCCCTACTGGAGCTGATTAACAGCAGGGAGTTTGTGTCTTGTTTCTCCGTAACATCCACATCATTCCAAGACAACCAGATTAATTAGTCCCACAGAGTGTGTGTACGCTGTCGACAATCACCTGACCTGTCTGCTACGGTGTGTGTGGGTGTATCTCGAGTCGGCGTGTTGCACATTTGATTTCTTTAAAGCTGATCTGGAGATTCTTTTTAAGTTGACAGGTGCTAGGTGAAGTGCAAGTGTAAAACCCATCAAAGAGAATGTTTAAGTGTTTGAACAGTAAATGATGTCTCTGTAAGAGCTGTGAATCTTGGCTGATCTCAGTCGATTAGATTGGGGTACTGATGTAATGACTGTCGGTCATCAGATGTATTTGCATCTTCTAATTATTACCCTTCCTATAAAACCAGGCAGTTTCTTACATAATGCAAAAAGACATGAGGCAACTTTCTTTTTCTCAAAATCCTCTATTAAGTCAGACTCCATTAACTCTATCCTTTTGCAGAATCATTCCTATTTGCTTCATACCAGGATATTGAGAGGAAAGAGTTTCTCCAAATTCAGAAGTTTGCTTCCACTAACACTGGTGTTTCAGCAATTTTTGGAAACCTGTTTGATGGTGACATCAGGAACACACCATTCTACTTTCTTACAATTTTAAAGCTTTGCTTTAGGAACATCGTTGTCACGTTATTCCTCTGATCACATCTTGCTCTCACAGTTTGAGTACTGTCAGTGGCTCTGTGTTAATAATTTAAAATGTCACAAAACATATTTATCTTTAATCACTCCTGCATAAGCAGTGTTAGTCTGAAGAATGACAGATGAAACACTTTTTTAGAATATGACACTTTTCTGAGCTTCATTTCCTCCCACTGAAAAAAACCATCATCAACATTAGTATAATGTCATCTTTAATTTTAAGCAGTGCAGCATCAATACTTCTCTTTTGGTGTTTTGAACACAAATCTTCTTTGCTAGCCTTTTGTAGAAAATGGAAACAACATAACATACTAACTTTTTTGAACAAAAAAATCATCCTTATTCTTTAACTGCAACGTTGGCATTATGTTCCCTCACCTCATTGACTGATGTTAAATTATCTATAATCCCTCAAACCATTGCTGTCTGTATATAGATGTACAACAATCTTTCCTTACGCAAGACGTGCTGTGTCGTGATGAGAATAGGTTAATGCAGAAGATTTTTTTTTTCCTCAAGGCTTTTTGCCTGAAATGTTTTTTGAAGGAAGTGTTAAAATTCACACTTTATGGTGGTTAATAACAGCTTTGCAATTTGTGGCTCTCACTAGCAGACATACAGACACATCCTGAGCTTTCTCTACAAAGTCATTCTTCAATGTCTTGTTTTTTTCTTCTTCTTCTTCTTCTTAGGCGTAAGAAGAAGAAGATGATACCTTTGATGAACCTTTGATGATCAAAATATATATATTTTTTTTATCATCAAAGGTTTAAAACATCACGTCAACAGTGTGAAAGTAGTTTCATTCACATGCTTAGTTTATCATTTGATGTTTTTTATTTTCCAGGGAGTGCTGAGTCCCTCAGTCCACGTTTGTCACTGTGGGATATAGTCTGAAAACCTCTCCATGGCCTTTGCTGCCTGCTGACAAACCAGAAAGTCTGGAGCAGTCGTGTTGAATGAGGTGAGAACGGCAACATTTGGCATTTTGAATCTTCAGCTACTTGTGTTCTTAAGCATTTCCTCTTCAGATATGGATAAGTTAGCTGCAGGTCAAGTTGTGTCTCTGGCTATAAGACAAGGCTCACTGCTGAGTCATTACAGACAAACTGCTGTCACGCTGCTGTTCCAGCCTAAAAGCTGTAAGTCTGACTGTCATGTTTAATCTGATGTTATTAGCTCTGACATCAAGGACTTTCCAGCCTTGTGTTCTGCATTGCCAGGAGCCCAGTTCTACTGATACACCCGTCAATCTGGCAACTGCACAGATGAATGTCAAGCAAAGTGAGTTTGAGATTTTAATGGAGTGGCACCTCATAATCTCAATTTTGTTTCTTTGCTAAAGCTTTGAACCACAGCACATTGCAAGTATAATTGAACTCTTATAGTAAGTGGCTTACTTGTCTAATCTTCATTATCTGTTATGCAGCATAATTAGTTGACCAAAACAACATGATGCATCACTCATTCAGTCAGCTGCTCTTTGACGTTATGGAGATAGATAAGAAGGTCTCATTCAGATGCTCAAATTAAGCCAGTGAGACTGAGCTAATGAAGAGAACAAGATTTGTTTACTGCATTCGCTGTGATTGGAGGAGATAAATCTTTAGGTTAACTGAAACCGAGTTTGCTCAGAGACAATTAGCCTGAAAGATTCCATGAAACGCTAACTATAGAGACAGTTTTATTCTCAAAATACCTGGGAATCCACAAAGTACTATGAATTCTGCATTTGAACTGCTTACATTTATTATTTTTGAAGAAATGCTAATCTCAAGGGAAGACATTCTCACTCCTTGTCTCCGCTGAGACTTAAGATTGCAGGGTCAGTTGCAGAGTGTAGCAGCTTTGGAGCTGCTGGCGATTATCTAACAGACGTTTCAGCTGAGCACATGTGAGGTCAAGGATATGAACCCATGCTTTTTTCAAGTGAGTCATGAAAATCAACTTAAACAGCTATTTTAGTTAAGTTTAGTTAAAAAAAAAACACATATTTTTATAACTTTTGAAATGATCTATTTCTTTGCTTTATTATTTAATATTTTTGTGAATACAAAAATTCAATAGATTTTCAGAAAATGATGTCAACTGCTCCAGATTTTCCTTCTGAAAGAGGAGCTTTACATTAATTTGATTTTCTGTATTATTATTTTTTTGTTTATTTTCATACTTAACACTTGAAAAGCTGCTTTGTTAGTTGCTTTCAGTGGAAATTCAACATAAAGTTATCATGGAAAACATTCTGCGCTGTTTGTTTTGTGCAATAGAAATAGTTTTTCCAACTCTGTGGGTAATCACTTACAATGACTAGAAATCTTTCCAAAATCAAGTTAACAATAAATTTTGGCAATCCAAAGAGACAACTGGGAGCCATAACTTTAGGATTCGTGGTTATTATTTTGTCCAGGTTAGACTTTCATAAAAGAGAGTCTCAAAGTTATGGAACAATCATTCGTTCTAATGGTTGCTCATTTGATCCGGCGCTTTTAATGTTGAAAAGACATTTTTTTTCCGGCCAACTCATTCCTGAAAAGTTAGTTAAAAGAATGGTTTGGTTTCTGTTCCATTGTGCTTCTTCTGTATCTAGTTTCTTGTATGTCAGCCTATTATTTTCTCAAAATGTTGCAACGTTTATGAGGACAATGCATCGGCGGGTTGAGCAGCACAGTTTATTATGTGGGCTACACCCATAAAAAACTTGCAAAATTCCTTCTCTCATAGCTATGCTATTAACTCTTGTTCGATGCTGTCTTAGAAAAAAACAAAACATGTTAGCAATTCACGAATGTACACATTTAACAAACAAGGGCTGAGCATTGCGCAGAAAACTTTTATGCCATCACAACCACCTCATTCTATCCGTCAATTTGGCCAAACACTGATGTGGGATAGCATCCCATCCATTGTGTAAAGTTAGCCATTGTGATTGTATTGGTCGCTCTGACAAGAATAGCACATCCAAGCTGATCCTGCAAGTGACCAATGAGGCTGAGATCAAAATTAATAACAGACCTTACATCCACATTCTGGAGAAATTCTTTGATAAACCCCTCTGGGTAGGTGTGACAAATGACATCCTGGTTCCTAAGAGTGGCCAAAAGGGATTGCTGCTGGTCACAGAGTCTCATGTTGACATCGATCTGCTTTGACATGACCTCCGTTGATGACTGGAAGATTGGATCCCACACCATCACACTACCACCACCAAAAGCTGTTTGCCATTGACAGAGAACATTTTGCAGAATTTTCATGGTGCAACTTACATACTCAGTCGCGGTACGCAACCCACAAGTGCATTTTTCTTACAGTCCTTTCACACGCTTTCCAATGGCGTAAGAAGAAGCTCTGCTGCCACAAAAATATATTACCTTTTTTTTTTTTGGTTCTAATTTTATTATTTTTCACTTTGACTGTGCTCCTTTAAGTGAGCAAGACTGTTCTTCACACTTCAAGCTGCTTTTTTTTCTCCTGCCGCTCAAACAGTAAGAAGTGCCTTTGAGAGAGAGAGAAAGAGAGTTAGTAGTATCCTTGGCCAGCCGGGGGAAGTCTTGGCTCCAAGGCGTATGGGAAAAGTGCTGCTGGCAAATCTTGAACTGAAGCATTCCATTATGCTGTCCTCTTGAAACACACGCAACACAACCCTACTTTTTTTTTTTTTCACTTAAGAGGTCATCATGTTTGCTTGTTTGTGCTGAACCGCAATCTGTACATTTTCTCATCAAAATGATCATTTTACCATGCCGTTTTTATATTGTATAACTGTTCAAACAACAAACACTTCAACGTTCTTTATGTCTCCTTGTCTCTCTCAATAAATTCCATACATGTGAATAAATACACACACAAACACACGCACGCGCACACCCACACACACACACTAACGGGAGAAAGACCAAG
Source organism: Poecilia formosa (assembly GCF_000485575.1). Taxonomy (NCBI): domain Eukaryota; kingdom Metazoa; phylum Chordata; class Actinopteri; order Cyprinodontiformes; family Poeciliidae; genus Poecilia; species Poecilia formosa. The sequence goes on from NW_006799960.1 coordinate 3,509,756, forward strand.
TGCCTTGTGCAAAGAGGGAGTAGTACTATATTATGCCTTGAGGCCCAAAGCCAGGGTTTAACCATCACTCACTCACACAGCATTCAGCACAATATCCTCGAATCAATATCCTAAGCAGCAGGAGGCTGTCTGCATGAGTTGTATTAGCTAATAGACCTCTCCTGTCTGTCTTTCTTTAGGCTGTCTGTCTCTTTCTTGCTACTACACAATGACATCATCATTGGCTTAATTTACTTGTGACTTTATCCTGATTCTACCCCTCTGTCCTCTTTTCTGTACACTTCTCACCTCTTTTTTTCCTTCTCTTTCACCTCAATGTCTAAAACAGTGGACAGCAGTAGAGCTCACTGGTCATTCTGATTTAGATGTTCACATGCATTTCCTTAGTATTTAGTAGAAATGCATTTAATCTATGTGAATTGGATTGAGTTTGGAGTATCATCATAGACATTTGTTGAAATTTTGGCTCCATGTTTGCAGAACAGGTGCTGCTGAGTCTAGTTTGTTTTTAGCTCTTGGACAAATTGTTAATGTCTTAATGTTGTCTTTCAGGTAAAGTTGTTTGACAATCAGCAGTCATCTGTGTCTGTGACCCTTTCTGACATTTCCATAATACATGATATGTTTAAAACAAACCATTTCACATTCTCTCCAACGTGCAAGCTTCTGGTTGTAGAATTTAGTCCTAATTTGAGGGACGATAAAAAAACCCGTTTTTAACACTTTTCCATGAAAATGCTCTTCTTCTTTCTGAGGTGGTAGATTTTTGATTGTTTTACATCCTCACTGGATATTTCATTATTTAGTTGTGTTCCATTATATGTTTAGTTGCATGCGTATCATTCACAATGATGATCTGTCATTTATGTTTTATTGGTTGCATTTATTATGAAAAACTCCTGGAGAAGGATATGCTCCTGATTATTTTTATTAGATCCTGTTTTCTGAGCCAGACAGACGTATCTCTAATTTGAAAATTAAGGGGAAAAATGTGGACATATTGACTAGTTTAACAGATAAACTCTGAAGGTAGGAACGGGGGATGTAATCTATCAAATCTGACATTTGCAGTGCGCCTGCAAGCCTGAATGCTTCATTGCGCCATTAGAGATCAACTACTTTGTGCAAAAATCTAATTTTGGAATGCCCAACGCAGATTGATATAGTTCCAGTTTGGAATAAATTATTTCTGTTTTTCTTTGCAAAAGCTATGTTTTGGAGAAATCCCTTCTTCTTTCTACCTGAACTGAGAGAGCTGGTCAGCTTAAAAAAAAAGCAACAACACACATGTACCACGTCCATGAGTTTGAGTTGTGTTCATCATGCAGCATTTTGTTCTGTATCGTGTGTGGCTGTTGTGCGGAGTTTGAAATTTGCTTGGATGATGGTTGCATGCTCTCTAGAGTTGGCCTTAAAGTAATATGTACCTTGCCGATGTTGACGACTGCTGGCTGTGCTTTTTGAGAGCTGAGTGCTTGAACAAACATGTTCTGCCTGTCTTCTGCTTTTGTCAATGTGACTTTGAAAACGTAGAGAACGTTATTCACACTCAAGGACACGTGCTGAGAAGTCACTCAGCTCTCCTTCATCCAAACAATACATGCTGCCATGCCTGTTCATGCCACTTACTGCCAGTTTGTCTGCCCATCTCTGTTACTTGCTGTGGAGTTCATCTTAAGCAAATGGCGTATGCTTGCATTAGACACGGATGGCTGCAAAAGCAATGTGTGCTCTTGTTCCGTCCTTCTGTCAGAAAAGGAAAAAAAATAAACAGTGTACATGATGACAAGCTATACCAGCAGCTTTAGTGTGCGGCAGTGTGTCTGTGTTAAAATTTGTCACCTGAGCTGTTATGTTTAGTACTGTGCTCCTCGCAAACCTCCAGAGTCACCCATCTCACACCTGTCAACCTGTCTGCAAACCGATTCGGTTCTGAAATGATCTGACTCATCATCTGAGCCGGGTTACCTCTGGAAGATAGAATACATCCAGCAAGCTCTACTGACCACCAGAACGCTTAGAGAGGGAAAAGACTCAATCTGCTGTTATATAAGTGTAATGATCTTGACACAGTCTATAATGAGGTCTACGTGGTTAAGTAATTATTAACTGAATTAAACAGAAAATGGGTCCAACAATCCTGGCGTTCTAGCCCCTACAAACATTTTGCATGCGAGGTTGTTTGTATTTTTATCAGTGTAGACTGGGAGTCTGCGTGGCATGTCATGGGAACAGGGGATGTTGATATCGGGTCAATGGTGCAACATTTTTGTAGAAGATCTTTGTGAATTTTAAAGCAGTGGCGTTTGTTTGTAGTATATCATGCCTCCAAGTTGTAAACTTCATGCAACAGATTTATATTATACACGTCCAAAACATGTTGGCCCGCCTGAGCTCAAGATCACTCTTCAGCTGTTGACCTCAGGTTTTTTTTTAGGTGTCAGACTTTTTTTCTATTCTCAAATACGATTTGTTGTCATGGTAGAAATTTACTTAAAATAAGTGAAATAGAAGCCAGAGTACAAATAAGAACTTTAAAAAACCTTAAGAAAACTTAAATAAGTTTTAACGACAGTTTGAGAGATTACAGGACATGTCTAATAGGACATGTACATCAGGGCTTTATACATACGTTTTATTCACTTTTATCTCCCAAATTCATTTTCCCTGTGCATTAAGTCCAGTAAAATTAAAAAACACACACCCTTTTTACTTGACAAACTCATCAATAAACAGCATGATTCACTTTTTGAAGTTTAAAAATATTTCTGATGAAGATTGGGGACATTAGTTTTTCTTTATTTTGTGGCAAAAACTCAGATAATCTTGTAATTTCCTAATTTTCATTTGGTTTCCAAATGACAGCCTCTATCAAATAGCCCTCTGGACTTTTTTGTCTTTTATGTCTTATAGTCCTTACAAAAGATAAATCAGAGTCAGCTGAATGAGAATCAGCAGATCAACCCTAAAAGAAAACTAGAAATTCATCCATCCAGTCTGTCTAAAAGCTGCTTCAGGCTCAGAAGTGATTCACTGCTTTTTAACTTGCACAAATAAATCGTATCACTTTGAAATGTTACTATTTTTTTTTAATTTGAGCTCAGTTTCAAAAAATGATCTGCATTTTCTTTTGAAACGGCTGACATTTTAATAATTACAGCAGAATGTTTTGTGAATTGAAAAAGCTGTAATTCTCTGGGTAGAATGAGCTAATTACATTTCTCGGTAATTTTTTCTCTCTTTCTCTAATCTGTACCGTCTTTTGTCCCTTCAGTCTCTTCCCTTCACACACTTTTCTCTTGTTCACTTCAGTACATCAACCCACATTCCTTAAGCAGGATTATGTATTGTCTCTGAAATTTTTTGTCTGGGTGTTTTATACCCGTATGTCCTGCTGCCTGGGTCTGGATGTTTTTTTTGTTTTTTTTCATCTGTTTGTTTTTGTGTGATGGGTGTGTGTGTGTGTGTGTGTGTGTGCAAATACATGCCTGCTGAAGAAGAAAAAACATGAATGAGAGTTCAAGTTCGCGCGTGTGCATGTTCACAGAAGAATCCATGTTTGCCCTGCTACTCGTGTGCATTTGTGCTTGTGTGTACTTAGAAGGATTAGAAGAGGAGTTAGCAGTGATTTGTCCATCCATTGCAGGCCCTCCCTAATCCTACAGACATACATTCACGCTTCTTTGTGTGTGTGACTCTGACAGATCTAACAGTGTGTGGATTAGTGGTTTTGTGAATGGGCCGTGGCTCCGGCTAAAATATAGCACACGAGTTAACACGGATGGTTTCTGAGGGAGATGGAGATCAAGGGGTGACTGAGGCAGAGTGCTTGTTGTGCATGTTAATATGGCTCAGAAGACACAAAGTTTTTAGTTCATGTTTAGTTTTAATGTACGTGCATAAACTACAAAAGACAGCCGCTTTACAAAAAGCTTCTGTGTACCCGTGTGTTTGGTCTGTGACCAATAGATGGCTCTACACCTGCTGTTTTACAAGCTTCTGATTACACACACACAGTCACACATGCACAGAGAGACAGATGGAAAGACGTGGAAAACAAGAGAGCTGAGACTTTCACCGACAGCAACGGAGAGGAGGAGAGGGTGGGGGGGGAGTAGATTGGTTAAGAGTGTGTAGGAAGGCGAGGGTTGCTGTTGTCATAATCACAGCGTGTGTGAAGTTTGCGTGGGAGACAGAGAGAGTCAAGATTGTGTGTATGTGTGTGAGAAAGAGAGAGAGAGAGAGAGAGAGAGCAGAGGCAGCAGAGGAGTCTGTGATATGTATACGGGTGTGTATATATAGAAGCTTTTCATCAGTTTCCTTAGTGACTGGCTGTGACTGAGACTGTATTCTGCTCTGCAGTAAGGAACAAGACTGAGACAGAAATGCTGTGTGCCGTGTTGATTTTTCAAGCAAACTTAACAGTTGCTCTAGTTATTTCCACATAGATTCATTGGTGCACGTTAGGTATTTGTGCACAAAAATATAGGAGCCAAAATAGCAAACAGTGTCTAAGAATGTTCAGGAGATTGAGTCATTTTACTGTAGTGAACTGGATTCAGTGCAATATAACTCTATGGAAACTGTGTCCAAAGAGGAATTTTTGCTGCTTTGAGAATATTTTTTACCATGGTCGTTTTCATGTTTGACTAAATTAAAGCTGTACTAAAATGTTTGTCTTTTGTTCATATTCCAGTTCTGCATTAGATCTTACGTCATCTCATGTCAGAAGTTTTGGGGTGAAAAAACAAACAAACAAACAAGCAAACAAACAAACAAACAAACAAGCAACAAATACAGCTTTACCTAGAATGACAGCTGTAAGTAAACTTCAATGATCTCCATGTGAGTTCAGCTCACATTTGTAAAGATAATTATTAATGACTGATTTAATGTCACTCTTGTTTAAAAGCTGGTTGTAAACATACAAATAACATTATCGAACCCTTCAAAGTGTTTCCATGTACCGGGAGACTAAAAACCAAACCTTGCAAATGATTTCTGATAAATATATAAATAAATGCCTGGAAAGGCAGCAGACATGTGTTGCTGTACTCTATTCATTTACAGAATGAAGCAGCTCAGTGGCTGGTGGTTCAGGTTTTACTCTTTTCCTTGTTCTTAAAATTATAATTATTCTATAACTTTAATTTTGTCAATTTTTAAGTTTTTTCTGGTGTGCTATGTCACACACATTTAGCTTGTTACTTTCTATAATGCCAAAATATTAGAAAACTGTAACCAAAGTAGGATTTAATAAAGCAAATTATGCACATTTAATAACAGTTTCTTTAACACTTGGATATTTTTTCTGGCTGCATCTATGGATCAAAGAATTTGATTTAATTGTCTGGTTTTGTTCCGTCTGTCTGTCCTTCTATCCAGCCTTTTGCTTTTTACAGGCTCAGTATTTAAAGTCTGACAGTGTTATAAAATATTAATAATAAAATGTTGTATTTATGCTTAAAATCACATAGAAATGAATGGGGAATAGGAAAAAAGACTCTTCTGAAAAGGAGGGTCTTGTAAGAAAATTTAACATGCAAATGTGTCACAGTTCTGTTTGTAGGAATTTACCTCGATCATGAAGCTACATTTTAAACAGCACTGCTTTTTTAGTTACAGTGTTAAAGAAGTAAATATTGCATTGCTCATGTTTTTGCTTTAGTAGTTGATCATTGTAAAACTGTAATAGCTCTTTGTTTTACGCTCTTTTAAATGAGCGTAAAACAAATTTCCAGTTTTTGTTCAGTTAAACCCACCATGAAAACGTAGAGTTGAACACAGACTGATATCATTCCAACAGGAAGACCAACCAACACAAACAGGATGTCATATTAGTGCTTGTTTGGACCCCACTAGTCCTTAAGGGAATCATTTCATCTTGGTGCATTTGGTTGTTTATATGTGTGTGAGTGCATGCTGGATCATTCCTTCTGTATGGATCCAACATCTCTTAGCTCTGAGGAACATATTTCATCTATATTTATTCCTCAATTGTCTTTTAACTAGGTCAGCTAAAAAGCAGAAATAGATTGCTGCATACTTGCAACGAGGCATGCCATCTAGTGGCCAAAAGCTGGTATTACAGTCACATTGAAAGTGGCTGTAGAGCTGACTTTAGCAGCAGCAACAGGAGAAAAGCGATTTTGCTCATTCCTGAGTTTCATATAATTTTCTCCCATTCGTGATAAATCATGAGTGCATTTATTTGAGTTTGTAAATGTCGTCTGCTGGTGCTTTCTTTGAATTAGGCACGGATATTGCGAAGATGCGTTGTATTGTTTTCCAAAGAATCAAAATGTCTCCAAGTTTGTCAAGGGGGTAACAATAATATTATTAAATAAAAACACTTCACAGTTGCAGCCTTAGATAATGACACATTTGTTTTTTTGTTTTTTTTTTTACACTTCATGCAGACTTTCATGTCCTCTCTGTTTCTGTCTCTGTAATCTCCTCTCCTCCCTCACTCCCTCCCTCACCCCTTTATCTCCCCCACAGTCCCTCGCTCTGCCCTTCTCACTGTAACACCCTCCCACTCCCTCTCGTGTTCTCTTTCTCTGCTTGTAAGCGGTCTCTGGGCGTTCAGCCAGCTGGCTCGTGTGTGTTTTTTGAATGAATACCTGATGAAGTTGGACGAGCAAATGGTAGGAGGGGCCCATATAAGAGTGTGTGTGTGTGTGTGTGTGTGTGTGTGTGTGTGTGTGTGTGTGTGTGTGTGTGTGTGACTGTGTGAGAGCACTGGCTCGCATTCAACCTCTTGCATAATACACGTTGGAGCTCTGCATGCGGGACTCCCTCCCTGTGGGTGTGCGCAACTGTGTGCTACCAATTGGTATGTGTGCGAGCTTGTGCGTGCGTGCATGCGTGTGTGTGTGTGTGTGTACGTGTGTGTGTGTGTGATCACCTGCATGTCAGTGGATGTGAGGGGAGCTTCCTGCCTCGCTGTTGAGATTTAGGAGAGGGCTGCCGGCTGAGCATGAGTGTCTGCGGTGCGTTTCGAGGGGTGAGAAAAACCAAGTGCAGTTTGTGGCACAAGTGCCCTGGGTCTACTTAGGATTTTCCGCTTGAAGAGGGAGGGGTGGAGGGAGGCAGGGAAAGATTTTTGGTTGCTTTGCTTTGCAAAGGACACAGCAAAGCAGGAGAGGACTGGAGTCAAGGGAGCAAAAGAATGAGAGGGGGAGAGAAAGCATGCTGCAGAAGTGGGCTATTCCTGCTCCCCTGGTAAGTAGACTTCTCTCAGTTTTGCGCTGGCTGTGAATGAAGAGCATGCATGGGACAGCAGAGAGTCATAATGTGGGTGCGTGAGACCTGAATGCTGGAGCTCTTTTATCACTGTGTGTCATGTGTAAATGCATACTGCATCTGCCCTAGTTTTTTCTTCTGATAGGGGTTGTTTTTTGTCTTTGCTCCTTTGTCTGCTGTCCAAAAGCTTTTTTTTTTCCTCCCTGCTACTGCTCTACTACCCCTTCACCCTCTCTGTTCACCCAGCCAACCTCGGGGCTGCTGAGGGGTGAGAAAGTGCAAGTCATGCAACACTGCCCAAGAGTTTGTTTTCTGAAACTTACTCTCCCTTTTTCTCACAGTCACCCATTTATCCTCATCTCTCGTTTTAGAACTCGCTTTCTCTCTCTGACTGCTCTTTCCGTCAGCTGCTCCTTCATCTCCTTTGCCAGCTTCATCTGTCAAGTCTACAGCTGAACTCCCATTACTCTCGATATTTTTACGTATGTCCTCTATGTGTGTAGGTGAGTGTGGTCAGCAGCAGAATGACAGTGAGTAAAGTGTCAGCCATGTCAAAGTTCACAGTCTGTTTGTAATTTGCAGGCTCTCAGTGATGCAACTCCACACCTCCACTAATGAAAATCTACAGACAAAAAGGAGGTGTAGATGAAAAAAGCAGAAGTTGAGAGAGAGCGAAGTGTTAGCTTGCAGCAACACTGTACTCTGTGGCTGAACTATATTTAGCTGTGAGATAACACATCACGTTGAACTTATCCGTTTGATAGTGATTATGATTATGACTGGGCAGTCATGCACATGCAGCGTCAGATTCACATATATGTAGGCTGTAATCTACGGTGCCTTATGCTTCCATTTATGGATAAGTTTTACATGAAATTGCTACATGTTGGATAAAAGCAAGTGTAAAAACGAGTTATCCTGTCAATGTCAACATATTGTGCTATACAAAGGTAATCGTAGCATTGACAAGTTTTGCTCTGTTTCTTCCAGCTTGTTGTTCTTTATAAAATAGCTCAGTCAGATTGGAAAGAGTAGCTATGAATATCAATCAAGTCTCGCCACACATTTCCAATTGGATTTGTGGCTGGGCTTTAACTGGACCATTCTAGCACATGGATATTTTTTTGACAATTCCTTTGTGAGTTCATTGTTGGGGGTCAAGGTGAACCAGTCTCAAGTCCCTTACAGTCTCTGACAGGTGCGCTTCCAGGTAGCTCAATCTGTTTCATCGGCTTTGACCAGCTTGATGCTCCCATTTACCATGTTTCACTGTGAGGATATTGTGTTCTGGGTAAAGTTCAACCTGCATTTCATTTAGCCAATCTCCTTTTTCCAGCTGTTTGTCTTGTTTCCACATTACTTGTGGTTATTGAGTTATCATGGACCTCTTTGCTGATTTTATGAAAAATGCTCTCCTTTCCCCTGTTTCAGTTTAGAAAAACAGCCATGTGTTAGTTGGTTTACCACTGATCCACACTCTTTATAATAATGGATGATGGATTGATCAGTGCTGATCAATGTTTTTGAGAATATTGTTTTGCAACGTAACTCAGCTACGATTTCTCCTTGACCTATCTGATATGTTCCTTGGTCTTCATGATCTGTTGGTTCAGTAACTAAACCTTTTATGTCTTCACAGAACAGCTGGATTTATACTTAGATTACTTTACACTTTACACCGTATTATATTTACTTATTGACTTCTGAAGGCAATCGGTTTGAAAATCACAGAAATTTGTGGTAATGTGACAAAACAAAAGAGAGTCTAAGGGGTATGAATACTTTGGCAAGACACTGGAAATCCCCTTACATTTTTTTTTTTTTTTTACCCCAGACTAATATGTGTTTATGTCACTTACCACAGTAAACACAATTGCATGCAGGCTTTTAATTTGCCACAAGCTTCCCAGAGCGCACACTCTCACGAGATTTTGTAAAGTTGATCCCTGTGTTTGTGAGTGCGAGTACGAGAGTCCGAAGCACATGGAGGGCATTCAGCTTGGGTTACGCGTCATATGATATCTGCACATTAATGCACAGCCTCACACACACTGCAAGATCAGCGACTTGCAGGTGACTTGGCTTTTCAGCGAATCTGTGTTTAAGTGTCAGTTTCACTGCAGAAGTACTCTCTCGTTTTGCAATGTAGGTCAGCTGAGCTGAAGCTTTCTCTGCTTTCCATGCACCTTCAGCTTTCCACTGCTCAGCTCGCTCTCTCTTTTTTTTTTTTACCATCATGAGATGGTTCCTTATTTTACTCACTGCTGTCTCTGCTCAACAGTCGTAGGTGTGGTATTTCCTTTTGTTTTTCTCTACATGTATCAACACTTCCAATCACTAGCGTCACTAATATGTTTCGGTTGCTTATTTTTAACCATGCAAAGGTTTTGTTATTTTCAACTGCATGTAGACATTTGTAGAATGTAGAGCTGCATACTCAGGGTTATATGAAGAGTCTTGATGTAAATTTCCGATGCTGTACGGCTACAGTAATTTAAAATATTGTTTCCCCTTACAGATTTCTTTCATTTTTGCTTCCCTGCAACTTTCAAATGTATCACAAATCTATCAGCTCATCAAACTGATTTTAATATCAGACAAATATATCAGAGAAGTATTTGCTTCTGTGCTTTAGATAATTGTCCAGCTGTATAAATTCAACTGGAGGTTTGAGCTTAAGGTTACAAATGATTACTGGAAATGATTTTTTCAGGAATTTTTAGTGGAGGGCAAAATTGAGGGCTAGTTGTTCTGGTCTAGAAACTCCAGACCCTAAAACTTCTACCATGCTTGACTTCCAATATGATTTTTTTTCTCTGAAATGCTATCCTAGTTTCTTTTGGTCAATAGTGTTATTTTTATTTTATTTTATTTTTTTTCATGTGAGGTCTAACACGGCTGACATCTTTGCTTAACCTCTTTGTTATTGTTGGAGGAAATAATGACAGCTTTCGCCAATGTTCTGGGTTTTTTTGTGACCTTTTGCATTAGTTGTCTACATTCTTTTAAAGTCATTTTGGTAGGCTGCCCACCCTTGATCACTGTTCCACACTTTATCATTGGTGGATAATGGCTGGACCATTGTTGACTGGAGTCCTGAAGCAAATAAATTAATTCATATCCTTTTCGAGACAGATGTATCTCATTTACTTTCTCATCAGTTCTTGATACATGGTGTTGCATCATGTGTTTCTTTTGAGAACTTTTTAGCCTATATTTTGTTATTTAAGAGGCAGTAGTTCAGCCTATTATCAGTCCTGGTTGTTGCTAGTAAAATAGCTTTTGTGGTTATTATCATAGGTAATTCAAGATTTAACTTGAAGGGTTACTTTTTCATACAGTGTCGAGTTGGTCTGGACCTTAAAACAGTTTTACTGAAGAATGGATTAAGGGAAATGATATTTCATTGACTTTTGTTTGATAAGACAAGAGCAAATATTTTCTTTCAAGCTTCGAATGCTTATAATTTCAAAATTTTTTATGATTTTATATTGTTTTGTTATGCAGTTGTTTAAATCATCCACGTTATATATTATTTATTTTATTTTACCAAGAGGTTTGCATGTATGTGTTGACCAGTCTTTTTTGCTTAGCAAAGAAAAACACGGTACATGTCTCACAAACTGCAGTGTAAATAAATCTGCACTTGCTGCTTCTATGACGTCAGAAAAATCTCTCATCTGATGCATGCAAACTTATTTGACTTTTAATTAGAAAGCATCAGCTTGTCGGGGACAGTTTTTTTTTTTTTTGTTTTTGTTTTTTCTTATTTTATTTTTACTCGCGAAAGCATATCAACCCAGAGTGAAACCGAGTAATAATACCTAACAGATGCTGGGAGGAAAGAAGCAAATACAATAAGAAGAGAGAAATGAGAACATCAAACTATTAGATGAAAAAATGATAATTGAGAGCAAAATTATATTGCTGAAGATGTGGGCAGGCTGAGGCAGGAGAGTGGGGTGGAGGTGGACTGACAAAGGCAAGTCAAAGGAAAGTACACCTCAGCATTTAAACATCACCTATCAACTGGCACCATTCAACACACCTTTGAGTCATGGCTACCTGACTGAACAGAAATTCTGATAGTGTGAGTGTATCTATATAAAACAAAGTCTATCTTTCTGTGTGTGTGTATATGCGTGTTGGCTACTCTTACACTTGTACGAATGAATGTGCATGTGTGTTTACTCCACTGTTCAACTCTGGGTTGTAAAATTTAACTGTAACAGTTCTTAAAATACAGAAAATCTGCTTTCGAGGCCAGAAGTTTGTTGTCCTGTAGAGGAAACCTATGCGTGCACACTTAAGATAAATACACTAGCTCAATGCATGTGGTATAATCTAACAAAAAATTTAATCAGGCTTAAATAAATTATTTAGCAACCGTTTTTAGGCATTTAATCTTAAGAATTTATACCAATTGTGTTTTCTTGGTGAAGGAGAAATACCATTACCTCCGAGAACAAGTGCAAAGTGTGATGAAAACCTGGCAGACAAACAGCCTGCAACTGCCTGGATAGCAGAAAAATAGTGAATGTGATGTGTGAAGATAAACAAAACGTTATCCAGACAAAATTATTTCTAAAATTTGCCCTATGATAAGAATTATGACTCCTTTAACCTTCTTTTATGTCATTCTATTAAGGGTTAGAAATAGAATTAAATAATGAAATAAGTATCCATGGAAGGGTCTGGATATTTCCATTACCCTCTAGATATGGAAGTCAGACATCAAGTGTTTCATTTCTATGTTAAGAGACTTTGAATAGATGTACAGGCTCACCATGTTTTCTTGATAAGGCAGACCAAAAAAAAAAAAAACTTTTTATCTTAGAAAGATAATAATCTGAACTGTATTTCACTCTAATTATCATACTGTTAATAGTTGTTAATAAATGAGTGTTAGATCGTTATTATTTTAACTCATCACTGCATTTATTTAAAATGGTGTTCAGTCTTTGCTTTCACAAGATATAATACAGTATCATTAGTTTAGCAACAATTTGTATGTACCCCACCATAAATGCTTTGTTTTACACAATATTACTTAAGACTGTCTATTCACTTTCCTAGTAGTGCAAGGTGCAGTCACACCAGAAACCAGTTGAACTGATAAAACAGAGAAATGCTTGCGCTCCTAAGCTGTGTGTTTGATATACATTCATGGCGTGTGCTGCAATAAACAATTTACCATGTGATTTTTTTTGCAAGAAAATATGCATGGCACCTATTATTCTTATGGCACTAAAATGCCTGTAAGTTTAGTTGGTCTATGACTGAAGAAAAGAGAGTGAACATAATTAATACGACCAGGGGTCACCACTTGCATGCACCGCCGTGATGTGCCTGGTTATGTATGAGCGAGAGTGTATTTATAAGAGTGCATTATTGAAGTACCGATACATTATTTATAAGTTCACACCAAGCTGTTCTTTAGCAGTAGGGAGTCATAGTTAACAGATGGCACACATCACACAAATATATTTACTATTACATGGCGAACACATTTCTGCACACAGCAGAGTGTTCTGGGTTTATTGTTTTAATTTTTTACACTTTATCTACCAAAGACTTTTGCTAACAGGATTTTTTGGATGATATACTTTTATCACATATAAATTTTATATCTGACATTATATTCTCTTCTTTTTGTGAACTAAAGTTTCAACTAATGTTTTCCTGTTTTAGATCAAATAGTGCTACCAAAGTTAACTCTATTTCCTAAAAGCTAAATATTGAAAGAGATTCAATACAATGCACCAGTCCCTCCTGCAGCAAAACACACGTAGAACATCATGCTGCCACACCTGTACTTCATAATTGTAATGGTGTTCTTAGGCTTGCAAGTTTCCTTCTTTCCCTGCCAAATGTAACAATAGTTATTATGACCAAAAACCTCAGTCTTAGTTTCAGTAGACCACAGAACTTGTCTCCAGCAACAAAGTGTTTATGCTGGCAAGCATTTGCAAACTAGCTTTTTATGTTGACTTTAGAGGAAATGACCTTTTCCTCTTTGGGCTGTGATAGAAAATTTCATTTTTAGCCTTATTTCATCTTTGATGGAACTGATGATACTTTTTGTTTTACGATTTATTTACTGACTATATCTGCTGTGTTTTTGTATTTCTGCAAGATGTGCTTTTCCATTGAAGAAGTTTCCACATAATGTTAGATGTTTCCACAGCTGTGATAGTATAAGAGACATGAAGACGTCTTGGGTAAAATGCTTAACCTGGAAATTGTCTTAAAGGACTGACATGTGTGGAATGTTGTTTGTACCCCTGTTTGACCTGAAGTCATGAGTAACTGACAAAGAAGAATTAGAAGTTTCTCCTGAAATCCTTATCGACTCTCTTCCCTGCCATAAAACATTTCCCTCCCAAAAGTGAGGGGTAGTTCATGAGGTAGGGGTAAGGATTGTCTTCTGTCCATCTGGCAGTAGAGATAAGATCAGACTTTCCGTGGGTCTTTGCCTTGGTGACGATATAACCATGTGATGTGTGTCATTCAGAGCTCTTCTCCTGACTGCGTTCAGTGAGACGGGTCTTCGAACGCTTTTGCCCTCGAATAAAGAAACTTAAAGACAAAGATTAATCTTTCTCTTATTATTGAAACAGATTCTCATTCTTTGATTAATGAAATTTCCATAAAAAGGCTTTTAGCCCATTTTGATCCAAGTGTCGGAATGGTGAGCTTCTGTTCTCTTCAGCCAGCATCTTCACAAGGTCTCTTGCTTTTGTTCTGGGGTTGATATAAGTGTGCCTCACCAAAGCACGTTCATCTCACAGACACTGAACTCGTCTCCTTGCCCTTCCTAAAAAAATATGATGCATTCCCACACTGTTTATACTTGCATATAATTATTTGGCACCTTTAGTCTATGAAAATTGGTTTGGAAAGAGAATTGAAGTGGCTCACAACTCTCTTGCTGATATGTTGACTGATTTCTTCTCGAGTTGTCACCTTAGATTTCGTGCACAGGCATGGCTCAAATAAACCCAAATGTTGTGAAAACCCGTCAGAATGTCAGAGTGTCACGACATGTCACTAGGGCTTTTTCAAATTATTTAAAGGCATACTGATCTTAGCGTTTGTAAACTTCTGAATTTCGAAAAGGTTATAAAATATTTAAGCAAAAGTCATTCTGAGAATATTCTGACATTTCACAAATAGAAATACCGTTTTCTATCATTGAAAACAGTATGTGTTTTCAACCTTTTTTATGTGAACTTACATACAAAAGGTAAAATTTTAGTTATTCTCAAACACGTGGTGCATCTAAATATCTGTAGATGTAAGGAACATCGACAAGATTAGTTTTATAATTGGCCAATGCCCACATTGCCTTGCAATGTACTGAGTCTCTGCTTCATAGTTGCCCACCAATAAAAATGTTTTGTGTAGGGCCTCTTCTTTTAGCTTTTTGCAACAGGGATGACCTCATATTTCTATAACCTATGTTTATGTTTCTTGCCTCTTCCATTTACTGTTTCAACAGTTAAGTTTTTCTCTTCTACAGGCTTTCGCTCTGTGTGGGAAGACTTTCTTTTGGAGGGAGATGATTCCACATGAAGTACAACGTACTCGGCCCCCCATCATCCTCTGCAGCAGCAGCAGCAGGTGTAACGTTGTGACGCTCTCTCATACCAGACTGGGCTCAGCCCTCGGCCACTGAAGATTCCTGGACAGATCGGGCCGCCCCACTCCTCCCATTAACCAACCTCCTATTATCTCCATTTCTGATCCTAATTTTACTGAAACACAATGTTTGTCAGCTGTTTGGAGTAAAATGGAGGAAGGTTTTTAAAGGTTTATTTGCAATTGACCTGAAAAAGGAATTAAGCATTAAAAGCAAAAAGAAAGGATTGAAGAAAAGTGACGAGGACAGTCGGAGTGAAAGTTCAAAACAAGAAAGGGAATCGTATTGGATCAATTTTAAAGAAAGAATACAGCAAGTACAGTTGCGAGTTCAACGACGTGAAGTGAAATCAGCATGAAGTCCAACCAGGAACGCAGCAATGAATGTCTGCCCCCCAAAAAGAGGGGCACATCAAGTACATTACCGCCTGAAAGTCGCTCTCCGGCTATACAACCTGTTCATGACAGACCAGAGAACACGGCCTGCTATGTTAGTGCAGCTGGTGGAAATGAAAGCAATATTAGTGCACATCATAGCTCCAACAAAACTGATGGGCCCCAGTATAAATCCCCCTCCACCTTATCAGACTCTTCCACCTCCTCTTCCTCTTTGAGGCTAGTATCATCTCTCCCCACAGTGTACACATCCCCCCTATCTCAATCTACGATTGGAGGAACAGTCCATTATACACAACTGCCTCCCAATATGCAGTTCATCGCTTCATCGTACACTACTCCATATACAAGCTACATTTCTCCTCAGATACTCCCACCTCCTCCGCCTCCCCCCCTCTCCTCCTCTTCAGCCACACAGAGACCATCGTACACAGAGACGTCACCTGCTCAGACGCTGGTCACCAAACAGGAACAGCATCGAGCGTCCTCGGGACGCACCTCCATGCCTCCTCCTTCTACGGACCCTTTTCCCCATCATATTCAAATGTCAACGTCGCCAAGGACTGTGTCATCACCTCACCACCAAGGAGGCACTCACCTACCGTCCCAGTCCATGCATCACCACCAATCATTGGGGAAATATACAGATGGCTACAGCAGAAAGGAGGAAGGAACCAGACACAGAGAGCTCCATAACGGGGAGCTGGAGAGGGGTAGGAGATTTGGACCCCCACCAGAACCTGGCCTCTTAAAGTCGGGAGGTAAATCAAGGGAGGACAGGTCCTCCTTGTCTTCCTTTGAGGCTCGTCATTTGGTTTTGCCGTCAGACTACTCTACTCATGATCACCTAGGGTTAAGAACCTCTGTCATGTTAATACCCAATAGCCATGGGGACCACCAGTTGGTACCACCCAGAGCCAGCCCTGAGAAACTGACAGCTTCCACGCCCACACACCTGGAGAAAGGCAGCATGGGTAAGCCTGTCAGTCGCCCACCCTCATCATCCAACACCACCTGCTCTTTCACATTTCCACCTCCACTAAGTGCAGACAGTCTGAAAGCTGCTGTCGGCACACTGCCGCCCCAGACTGTTATCCAGACCACCCACAATGCTTCAGAGCCACTGTCAATGGGACTCCCTTCGACAAGCATCTACCCACAGCAACCTCTTATTGGTTACATTACAGGGGGCAGTGGGAGCAGCTACCACACCGGCCTACAGCAACACTTGCTCATTCCAGGCACCCAACCAGTCATCATCCCAGTTAGCGGAGGTGGGGTCCCCACACTAGAGCCTGTAACCTCCCACATCACATCATCAACTCAAGCTGCACCTTTTCCTGCTACACTCCCACACACATACATCGCTGCCACTGCCCCGAAAGGAGAAACTGTGGAGACCCAAAGTGGCTCGTTCCACGTGGCTGCTCCAGGCGCAGTGGTTCAAGCCCAGCTTCATCTCCCCATTGTTCCCGCTCCACCAGGGCTAGTTGCAGCTTCCACTCCTCCAGCTCATTCAAGTACAGTGGTGTCCCCCTCACTCCCGCCGTATTTTATCAAGGGTTCTATCATCCAGCTGGCAGACGGCGAACTGAAACGCGTGGAGGACCTGAAGACAGAGGACTTCATCCAGAGTGCAGAGATTAGCAGCGAGCTGAAGATCGATTCGTCCACAGTGGAGCGCATAGAAGGGAGCCACACCTCACCTAACTTTGCCGTTGTTCAGTTCTCTGTTGGTGAACATCGCACACAGGTAAGAAAAGTAAACAGAAGTACACCTAGAAATGTATCTCTGTACATTAATCATTGCCATTTATTAAGTAGTAGCAATTAAAAATTTAAGCCATAGTTTGTGTAGACAGAAACAACTACACTCTGAATACCTTCGAGATATTTTAGAAATTAAGATGTGGGTGGACATATTTGAATTGTGTATATTCTCCAAACACTGAGTAAAATGTACACATGCAAATTGAAATACAGTCGTGTTCTACAAATTAGAGTATTATTAGAAAACACATTTATTTTATGGGTCAGGAAGTGTTTGCCATAATTCTGACCGGATATTTAAATACTCATACTAGAATTGATATGGCTCATCTGAGTTTCCAGAAAATGGCCCAGTTTTTAAGCAAAATCCGCTTACTTTAATAATAGTGAAACAACCAATTTAGTTTTCTCTGTTTGTGACAGTTTGGGTGATCTTGTTGAAAATGGCTCACTAGTCTGACAAAGATTACAAATAAACTATAGAACTAATTTTTGAATAGACAAACCTGGTTTCTGGAAAGCTGTAAAGCCTAAATGAGCTGTAATAACTTTGTCATGTGGTGAAATATCCACTACAATTATTAAGTTATTGTATTAATTATTATAAGTTAAGTGTAACCACGTCTCAGTGAGTTGTGTAGATACATTTGACCCTGCATGTAAAATCTTTATTCAATGTGGATAAAAATAAAAATAAAAATCTAGACTAAATTTCAAAATGAGCAAAAAAAAAGTTTAATAAATTATTGAATATTGTGAAGATTATCATTTCCCTCCAAACAAGGGCAATTAAAAGGTATTAATCAAAACCCAAATTAAAACTGACATTGATGAAATTATTATTTCTGGTTGTAACTGTATATAAAAAAACATGCTGTAGTAACTATTGCCCCTGTTTATTAAGTTGGCCTCACAGAAAGACTGTCATCTCCTTTGAAATCAGTGACCACATAAGGCAACTTCAAGAAATTAATCGTTCTGATAATTTCTTTTTCACCTTTTAGAGAAATTGTCAAATTGTCAGCCTAATAGTTAAAGTGACTGTAATTTTGCCTTTAGAACCAGCCCAGATGGCTGCTTCCCACTGCTTCTATTATTTAAACAAAGTTAATAAGTTATCAACAGTAACTCTGAAGCGAGATGAAAAAAGAATTTCCCTTATTGGTTAAATAAAGTCTTTGCAAAAAGTGGTCAAAAATGCATTGCGGTACTTTATTTAAGATTCCCTGAATTGTAAACCATTTCACCTACAAGAATGCTAAGACCTGTAGTAGAGATGTCTGTTTGTTCATATGTGGTGATTATTATGTTGAATGACAAGTGTTGAGCTGCACCCACCTTAATTACTTTATTATCATGAATCTCAGGACTCGGCTGTTCCCCCTGTAATTAACTTCAATGTACTTGGATGACAGTCTTGTTGCGAACACGTTCTTATTATGAGCTTCACACAAGTTCAAAGAGTTGAGATCTGGAATCTATGCGACAGCTTGTGAAATTATTGAGTAAATCAGGCAACAAAATATCCTTCGATAATGAGCACATCTTCATAGAAAATACAAAATACTGCCTAAACCACTTCGCTTATTTGCAGTACTTTGTAGCTTTCATTTAATGAGCAATGAAAAGGAGTTGGGCCTTCGGTTTAGCATGTTGAGGGAAATTAAATGAAAACCAAAAACTGACAAATATCTCAGACAACTTTTAAGGAGACCTTAAAGTTTTAATGTTAGTCAGAATTTGGCTTAAATAACATGAAAACATGAGTCCGTGTGATTAAGCGTGTTGGCGTTAACTTAACGGTGTGGGGTCCATTTGTACCATCATTTAGCATCATTTAAGCTCTAAGGATTGTTGCTAACCGTCTCCATCCATCTGAACACTGTACCTGTCTTCTGATGGCTACATTTAGCTTGATAGTGCACCGTGTCACAAGCAGTTTTTGAGGAATATTTCTGGGACCTTTTTGAATCTTTGCAAAGAAGAATCGAAGCGGAATACAAAAGCTGGTCCCACCCAGTCCTAGCAAGGTGTGCCTTATAATGTGGCTTGCTAAAGTATGCAGAACTTTTTTTTTTCTCTGTAACTAAGATCTTTCAACAGCCTTTAGGGGTTTTTTTCTTATTTTTTCCTTATTCTCATTCTCTCCCTCTCTCTCTCTCTCTTTTTCTTTCTCTCTCTCTCTCTCTGTCTCTCTCTGTCTTACACACACACATATATACAAATACCTACTACTCACTTTCAGAGTGTGCAATCAAGTCATTTCATCTTTGTAATGGCTCTTCAGCCCACGTCGCACATCTAAAATCCTCCCCCTTGCCAGCAACTCCTCTTTGATTCTGCACCCCACAAGATCTGACCGTCTCACCAAGCAGACTCAGCTTTCTCCTCCATGTTGTTTATTTTTTAAGACCATTTGAAGCAGCTTTCATCCTATACTACAAAAAGTTAGACTGAAAAATACTGGCCAGTGTGTGTTTGGGAGGGTGATTGAAACATCTTAAACATCTTTGTAAGTTTGTGTTTCAGTTTTAATATCTCTTCATTTCTTCTGGTCCACTATTTTACATCCTGCTTTATTTCTATTGATTCTGAGGTTAAACCCATCATATAGACTTTCCTGATTATATGGGAAGCCATGCCAAGGTCATGTTCAAATATTATGTTTTGTAGTGTATATAGGTCAGCCTCGCTTCTGTCAGACTGCCTCAGGGCAGCTGTGGCTACTATCCAGTAGCTTGCCACCATCAGCACGTGAATGCATGCGTGAGTGACTGTAGTGTGAAGCGCTTTGGGGTCTTATGGACTTGCTAAGGTGCTATGCAAGTACAGAACCATTTAACATTTATCTAAATTATGATGGAATCCAAAACAAGATCACGTCTTTCCTTTCTCTCCCTGCCCTTCTTCCTGTGGGCTGTTCACTAAATCATAACAAAGATTGTTCATGCATTGCTTCTCTTCAAGTAAACTATTTTTTTTTCCAGTTTCCAAAAACACTTTGGTTTAATTAGAAATCTTAAACAGACTGTATGTCTGAGTGTCTGTGCGTGGTCGTCTTTATGTTGCCTTGGCGATGGACTGATCAACATCTATAATCCATATTGATGCTTAGGTAGGCCTGTTCAGGGTCAAAAGCCATAGATAGATTCAGATTTTCCATTCTACATTTTCGTAAATTCTATGTCACAAGCAAATGTATAGTAGGAGATGGTGATTCCACAATCTGGCTTTGCAGGGTATTTAATAAATCGGGTGCCTTGAGGTGGTTCACATGAGATCTTTGTCTGTTTAGCTTTATAATTACCAAAACAGTCCAGGTCTGCCAAAAATGCTCTGAACAAATCTTGCACAGAACCAGAAAGCAATTGTAAACCTGTATTCTCTGAACAATCTCATATCCTTTCATGAATGAATATTGCCATTTGCTGTTCATGCAAATGTACAATGTTGAATAAATTTTACATGCAGTGTCAGCATGTTTAGATCCATGTTTTGAATAAGCGCTTTAACGTTTCCTTATTGCCCCTTTCTCTAGGTGAGTGTGGAGGTGTTGCTTGAGTACCCCTTCTTTGTGTTTGGCCAAGGATGGTCTTCATGTTGTCCGGACCGAACCACTCAGCTTCTGGAGCTGCCTTGTACAAAGCTTTCCGTGGGTGATGTTTGTATTTCACTCACTCTCAAAAACCTGAAGAACGGCTCTCTGAAGAAGACGCAATCTCTGGAACCAGAAAGCAACGCTTCAGTCCCTCACTCTAGCCACGGGCACCTTAAACCCCCTAGAGCCATCTCGGAAGCATCCCAGAGCTGCAGTGTGGGAAATTCCAGACACAGAGAGCGCGAGAACGGGATCAGCCAGCGGGAGAGCGGCGAAAGCGGGAGTGGGAGTGGAGGAGACCCCAGAGTGGAAAATGGAGATCTCACGTTTGGGGAAAGAGGATCTGTTTCCAAAGGTCAGGTTGCCAGGAGCACAGACCCCAGCTCCAGTAGGCCGTCGGGCAGCAGAAAGCGGAGGTGGTCTGCCCCCGAGGGCCGGAAAGTAGAAAAATCAGAAGAGGAGCCCCCTTTGACCTTGCCCAAACCTTCCTTCATTCCTCACGACGTGAAAGTCAGCATTGAGGGAAGGTCAAGTATTGGCAAGTAAAAAGGAAAGCAGGACTGTTAAAAACATTTGGGATTACAAAAGAAACAAAACAGGATTCTTCAGTAAAAGGAATGCCCACATTAATATTTCATTTGTTTATTTTATTGTTTGTTTTCTATCTTGAATACTGTACTGTAGAGGTAACTGTACTCTACGGCGTATCACCTTACATATTATCACATGAGCAATCGGTGCCGTTGTTGGTGATGTTTTCATGAGATGATGTATGCTGAGGGGTTGGGGAGGAGTACTGAACTTTGTTTTTGGTGGCTCTGTGACACACTGACACCACGCTCGATGGCTCTGCCCAGCCACAGACACTTTACACAATATGTAAATTTCACGCTGATGCAGGCTCTCTCGGTTTTTTCTTGACAGCAATTTCATTCCCTGGGCGCTTGTACGGAGATTGCCTGGACAAAAAAAAACAAAAAAAAAAACACGTCAACCACCGACACTTGCCAAGTTAGCAGTAAAACATCAGCTGATTTTAAAGATTAGGGATTTGTAGCTAAATCCTGAATGTAATTGTCAAAAGTAATTGGTATTTGGTACAATTTACGTCCATCTATTTTTTTTCTATAAATGCGTCAGAACAAATCACGCAGGGGTCACCGAGTAGAGCCAGTGCGTCACATAGTAGAGAGGGAACAACACTTACTCTGCTTACTTTATTGACAGCAGAGTCTTTACTTTTATCTGTAGCATTTTCATCTTAATGTTTTAATTTTGTTAACCTCTCATCTTTTATCTCACAAGATAGTTGCTTTAAATGATTGTCAGAAAAAAACAAAAAACTAAATCAGGGGTCATTTATTCCTTGATTGAACCCTCGTTGGGTCGTTGTTGGTGTGTAAATGTGATACCCTAACCTGATACATACAAGTGCAAAACACACTGTGTTGGTGAGCATTGCTTTAAGAAAAGATGATTGTGTACAATCCTAATTGTATTTGATGAATCGCTTTGTATTTTTTGTCTGTTTAAAAGAGCTGCGTGAGAGGAACAAAGAGAAATTTTTTGCATGTGAGCTCTGAGAGGGTCAGGATGTTTCGAATCACTTTAAACACCTGTCACACTCACCCTACAGCAAAGCAGACTTTAGTTGTATCTTTATTCACACAGTACTGTATGTTTTTAGATTTTTTTTTTTTTTTTTTATTACTTGGAGAAAAGTAGAAAGTAGCAGCAGCACTTTGGAGAGGAGAAGCGTTTGGAAGAGCAACAGGGAGCTGATGTGCCATGGAATCATAAAGCAGTGGATGAATGTGACAGGTATAGAAGAAATTCTAGGTCAGACATGGATTAAACTGGTGGCGTATTGACGACGTTAAGTACAAATATAGTAATTTACGGTGCCTTGCAAAAGTTTTTTATTTTTATTTTGTCACATCACAATCACAAACTTCAATGTACTTTTTTGGGGGTTGGGGGGTTCATGTAATAGATCCACACAAAGGAGTGCTTAATTGTAAAGTTGGAGTAGATCAATCCCGGTTGTTTTTACTAATAAAAATCGGAACAATTTGTGACGTAATTTTTTTTTCTTTTCATATTCAGCATATTTTTACCGGAACGTAAGTGCAAAATGTCTGGTTTTCTTCCAGCATGATTATGTATTTTGTTCCAAACGGTGTCTAATAAACTGATCAGCTTCCCTCACCCTGCTGAAGAAAGGCATCCTTGCAGCATCATATTGCCACCACTATGTTTCACAGTTTGAATCATATGTTCAGTGTGATGTGCACAGCGTTTTGCAAGGAGGCCAAAGATGTTTTGGTGCCGTCTCACGAGAGCGCCTTCTTTCACCTGTTTGCTGTGTCTCCATAGTTTGCTGCAATTTTTTTAAAAGGACTTTGAATACCTTTCTTTCTTTCTACAGTGACTTCCTTCTTGCCACTTTCATACAGGCCAGATTTGTGGAGTGAAACCTGTCATTTTTACACAGGTTTAATTAACAAATGAAACTTGCACGGGGTTTTATTTTTGGCATCACAAAGAGGGTGTTGAATACAAATGCACACCACACTTCACTCTTTACAATTACCCGCTACTTTGTCACGCGAATGCAAGGCAGCGTGTGGTTTTAATGTGACAAAATGTGTAAAAATAGCCATGTGGATTCTTTTGCAAGGCACCATGCACAATAGTAGACAAGTATTGGAATGTGTTTTCATAGTTTGGGCTGTGGGATAAAGGTGAACAGAAAAACAAAACAACAGCTTATTAACATCCCAGTGATGTTCTGTGCTAAACCAAGAGCTTAGAAACTCACACCACATCATTTTGAAGGTCACCATGTATTTTGTAACGT
>NW_006799960.1:3533359-3548937 GCF_000485575.1 Poecilia formosa
GTGTGTGTGTGTGTGTGTGTGTGATGCTGGTCTGTGTCTCTCCATACACCCACACGCAGACAAAAAAAAAAAATTAACAGTACAGACCATCCCTGAAATCATTGACCTTTGATATGTACTGTATTTGTCAATACACTTTTAGATTTCTGCAGGTGCAAGCATATTTGGTGCACGGTGTCCCTACTGCAAAGACACCGGTGGACTGACATTGGACTGGTGCACACCGCTAGCAGTCGTGCTTCGTGGTGTGTTTGTGTATGGATGGGAATTTAGGAGTACGTGTGTGTGTGCGTGTTTGCGTGTACATGTGTATTGTGCATAGGAAAGAGGTAGTTATTAGATATATATTTAGGAAATGCTTAATGTCCAGTGTTTCTACTTGGAGTCTTTACTTACGAGAATCTTGCAATTTGCACATCAGGAGGAGGGAGTGAGGTGGAGACATGATTTTCAGCGCCCCTGTCCTGAAACAAACTCTAGACCACATAAAACACACTGGAGGAAACCAGGGTTGTTTTTTTTTTTTGGTTTTTTTTTTCTGTTCCACAACAGGCACTTCGCCACATTTAGAGCACATGCTTCTACATCAGCTCTTTAAATGTCAGTTACGAAAAAATGTATTTAAACACAGAGCAAAATTTAAATGTGCCTGCCTACTGAGTTTATTCAAAGATGGAATATTTTCTAGTGTCTCTCGAGATTTGCCCCACGATTTGCCCCACGGTCGAGCCCCTAGTGACGGAGATGGAGCGTCTCAAACAGCTGAAAGCCATTATCACTAAGACTTAGCGGTTACCTCAGCAAATGTGCTTGCCTGGTGGTTGGTATTGATTTTTTTTAAATCAGTGGTGTTATAGGTTCGACACAATTACATGCTGGTTCTTGCATATAAAAGTCCTTGCAATTTTGATTGTTTTGAAACATATGTAATAAAGGAACTTAGTTGCTTAGCTTTTACATTTTCTTTGTGTAAAACCCTTCACGCCAGATTAAGACCATACCATGATATTTAAATCAGCCAGGATGTTGATGATTATTGAACGGTCTTCTTTGATGCTTTAAGAAGACAATGTGCAAACTATTATGGGTAAAGGAGCATGGGAGTTACTCAAACAATTTAAGCAAATTTTTGCAATGAGATTATGTTGATTTATTGGTAGCATATCGGGGTCCTCAGTGAAGAAGCTTTACTTAGCGTTCGGAGTAGCTAATCAATGACACGTTGCCATCAATTTTGCTCATTAGTGATTTTAAGGTTGAGTGGCCTGATGCTAGGGCTACAAGCTTATTATGCACACAATAGACAGTCAATAATCAAAATTTTGTTTTTAAGCCTTTGGAACTGCAGTTTCTACAGCTTGAACAAGCAACCCACCATCCCAATAAATAAATAAATAAATGATTTGTAATGGCCAGGCAGGTATGTCCTCAGCCCCCTGTGGAATAGCACACACACCCTAAACAAAGATTTTCAATCTGCAGTTCAAATGTTATTTTCCAAGTTTTCTTTTTAAAGAGATGGTCTTAATCTGTAGCGAAGGAGACCAGACCACATTTCACCACGAGATGAATTCTTCTGCAAGCATATCTGTTATGCATAACTGCTTCAGGTCAGCTTTCATATCCCGTCTCTTAAGCCATGGCTTATCGACATTTATCCCACAGCTTGTAGATCCACCTCTAAGGGGCAATGATGTCTCATGTGGTGAGTGTTTGTTGGGTTGATGGCAGGATGCGTGTGTGTTGAGATGGGCGGATCAGTCAATGAAACAAGACGGTAAAGGGGAGTTAACGAGAAGACCCCAAATGAGATTTGAAAATGCTTTATTTTTTTATTATTATAATAAAACAGGGTTTTCAGATCAACATCACCATAGTAGTGCTCTTTTATTTCTTTCCTCTCCTTCAGAAACCTCTTCAAGAGAAGTATGTGTTCCTGTGTGCATGGGTTTTATAAATGTATGTTTCTTGTTTTGTCTATTCCCTCTTACCAAAAAAATAAATAAATAAATCAAGGAAAAATCAGCATTAAAACAAACCTTGCCCACACTCCAATCATCTAAACTTTTTGTATTCAAATAGGTTAAACCTAAAAAGAATCGTATACCAAAGCCTAATTAACCTACTCTTGCTTTGGTTGGGTTAGGAAAGCAATAGAAAAACCATATTCAGGCACTTTGCTCCCATGAGTGGAACAGTCTCTGCAATAAACATTTAATGAAAATATTCCTCCAGCATTTCAGTCAAAACAAACGTCTGTCTATTGTGAAAATATAATATTTAGATAATTATCCATCAATACAACTCAACAAAACGTTTACCCCTTTACCATAAATTCTACTTTAATATCTTGAAATTGCTGTTTGCAATACCAGTTGCTAGTTTTCAGGGAAGACTCGTACATATATGCAGTAACGTAATTTAACTCCCCCAAACCTCTTCTGTTTTTCCTGCTGGTCAGTCGTTAACGCTGATGCTAAAGCTACAGGTTAGCATACGTCACATGCACCTGAAAGCAACCAGCACTTTGTCTCTGCCCAGCTCTGCCTCGTTGCCACGACTACATAGTGACCTCGTTAACTTTGTTTCAGGTACCCGATCGCAGCCAGCCAACCTCCCAGATACCTCCTCTTGAGGCAAAGCAATCGTTTAACCCCGTAACAACCGCTAGCTACCTTTCAGTGTGATCCTGTCTTCATGTTAAAGTATAATGACCATTAAGGGTTTTTTTTGTTTGTTTTTTGTTTTTTTTTTTAGGGGAAAATGGTTTCTGTGGAAAGGTTATGATCAGTCAGTATCCTTAAAGGGTAAAGTGAAAACAATAAGCTACGTTTGGAGGAAGAATTTGAAACAGTTAATGCAATGCCTAAGAGTGAGGCCAGCTCCGAAATGGGTCTCCGTTTCAATGATTTTATAAACGTTTTAACCATCATCATCTTTCACACAGATGTTGTTGGATATACACACTGATCACATGTTTGTCTGCGGTTCCTTACTGAAAATGTTTCTTGAGAAATTCACATTGCATAACATAAAGTGTTGAGTGTAATTGACCATAGATTTTTAAATAAACTACTCTCTCTTGCGAGGTTGGACTGAAAACCTTCAAATGGACCGCTATGAGCGACTCACCAAAGAGCAACATGGTTGCTATTGTAAATAACCATTCAGGGCAAATATAAAAGGGGATCAGAGGTTGTAAAATATGGTTCACATGAATCGCTGTGTAGTTATTAAGATTAGTTTTGAGATGGCAAAAATTCATCAGATTAAAAAATGTTGTTATTGGGTCATTGCATATAAAAGTGGAGGTCCTCGTGCTGTTAAAGACTTTAACAGCACTAGCTTAGCTGGTGATCAAGTTATCTAGTGTTAAATACGTAGAAAGGTGATACTGGTGTGTTATTCACCAAAGGGAACATGTCAACCTATGGCAGTGAAACACAAGACAGATACTCAATCATGTGACAAGTATATTATTATTTTAATCCTCATAGGACAACTGAAATTGAAACTGCAACTCAGTTAATTTCTCTGAATCATCATTTGGTTTAATTAATGTGATTATGCTTATTAAATTAGATCTGTTAAAGCCTTCATTTTGTGTTTTTATCTTAAAATAATTTGTAGAGGTATTGCTACTCGACCCTGTTTCAGAGTGAATGTATTCCAAACCTCTGTCTATGAAACCTGTGGTCATTCAGAAAGTTATATACTGCAGGTAAGACACTGATTGCTCGTATCCTCTTCACAGAACCCCACTTAAAAAAAAAAATTAAATTAAATCTTGCCACTAAGGTTTTTATTTCACCGAGAAAATTCTGTCAATTTTCGTTAATAACACAAGTGAGCTTGGCATGGAGGTTTGTCGTGGATGAAGTTGAGGGAGTCGTAAAGTTCTTGTTTTGTTTATTGGTCTGAAGTTCGCCCATTTTTAATCCCCTTTAAATATATCCTTGTAATGTGCAATACTTACATTTTATTTTCCCCTCTATTACCGTGCCAAGTGTATGTAGAGTGTTCAGCGAGCTTTTGTGTTCTAACCTCTCTCCATGTGTGGCCCTTCTGCAAAACAAAAGTAAGGAGGCTTTTTTTAAAGCAAGAAACAAACCCACCTTTTTTTTCCCCAAGTTACTCTCTTTTCCCTACACCTGTGTGGCCTTCCTCTGTTTTTGTGTATGTCTGCATCATGAGTCCTGCGTGCCGTTCAAACACGTACGAGTGTGTTTTATGTGTGTGTTTGTTGTTTTCTTCTCTAATTGACTGTGAGATCCTCAGTTGTTCCTGGTGGGACTCACAGATAAGAAAAATATAAACTCATTGATAGTGGGGACCACTTTTTGTAAAAAGTTGGGAAAAGAAGAATAAAAGTAAAAAATAAAATAAAATAAAAAAACAACAACAAAGATGCACATGTAAGTAGATGTAAAAGAGAAATAGAAAAAACTTGATAATGTTTCAGCACTTTCTAATCCTGGGACGGGCTCGGTCTAACCCCTCTTTCTCAGACCGCGGCCTCATCCTAGGGAAAACATTCATTCAAAAATACATAGAGAGTGACAGTGGGGGAGGGGGGCAGGAGTATAATTACTGATGGGAAAGAGATGTGGCTCAAGTTTTATTTTTTTGCACATCAGCTTTCTTTATTTCTTTGCAGTAACCTTGAGTTTGTCTCATCTTCACTTGGCGCCGGCGCGTTCCTGGGTCCAACGGGCCGAGGCGCTAGGTGATTCTGTGGCTTGTTTTCCATGAAGAAAACCTGTTTCGGTCTTCTTTTTTTTTCTCTGTGTGAGGAACAGAAATCCCCCCCCACCCCCCGCCCCAAACCACAGCATCCAAGTTGGGTCATTATTTGTGCTTTCATTGTGCTCCCATGTTTTTGAGCTCTAATTTGGCAGAGGTGTTTGACAGCTCGGTTTGGGTCGTGCGGTGTGAAAACACTGCGTGCAAACCTTCGCTTTGTTTGCATTATCTTTTGGTGCAGGAGCTTTTTTTGTGTGTCGGTTCTGGTCTCCTCGTAGCACTCGGTATAATGTCAGGGGACTTGGAAAAACTATGTAGAGAATGTGTCATTGTTCATTCTTAAGACAAGCTTCCTCAGTTGAGGAACACTGCTTATGTTTTTTTTTAAATTGGCTTCTTGCACAACTTGACAAACAAAATGAATGTTGGTGTGTGAGCTTTGACTTTTTTAATCAAAAAAAAAAAGGCATGTGTGCTCCATTGTTTCTTGATGTTTGTATTTTCATTTTTGCAAGAAAAAGGATGTTTTTTGGCACTTTTTTGTGTTTTAAAGTTTTAAAAGTGAATAGAACTTTATCAGGATTCCTCTTTTTCCTTGTTAATTATGTTCATTTTCTTTTTTGTTGTTGTTGTTGTTGTTTGTTTGTCCATAGCGCTGGATAACCAACTCAGGCAGAAAGATTTAAAAAAAAAAAAAAAAATGTGTAAAGGCCCACTTAACAGTTAAGTTTCACCCCCAATCAATTTACATAGTGGGCTGTTTTAATGTATGTACATTTATCACATATAATTTGATATTGCAGTTGATTTTTTTTTTGATGATTAACAAATGTCATAACTGAAAGTAAACTATAAATTATTACTCTGGTATTCTGTGTAATATGCTGGAGATGCCTTGGATTTCTCTTCGGTGTACTAAACATCTGCGCACGGCGACAAACTCTCAGAACTGTTTGCCTCTGACCCTCCCCACTGCCATGGAGGGGACGGAGGCCGTCCGTCAGCCGATTCCTTCCCCTGGTCTGAACACTTAGCCCTGAGGGTCGCCACCGGTCTGTCTAGCTATCACTCTGCGAACCTGGAACATCGAGTACTAAACTGAAACTCTATACAGGCCGACGAGGTGGGGGCAGAGACCCCTACATCAGCACAGTCCGGCACAGACAGTCTGTCCTGTGGTGGGCCACAGAAATTCCCAGCCAACTTGTTTGTACTATATTGTACTCACTCAAGTCTCCGTGTGTCACCACCCTTATCCTCTATAGCAAATGGAGAAAGAAAAAGAAAAAAAAAAAACCTGTTGGTGTATGTATTTGACATCTGTATAAATGCACCTCTTTGAAAAGGAAAATGAAACCTTGACATATCTGGACTAAACTGACAACTTGTGTCTTTATTTAAGAGCGACACACTGATAGGCATAAACGCTGCACTTAAATCACCATTTGTCTGGGAGTTTGTTTTTCCGTTAGCTGAGCAGCGCCCTCTAGTGTCTGATAGGCTGCATGGCACGTTGCCACTTTGAGGAATTTTTTCAGAAGTTTGCATTTAGCACGCATTAAACCATAGGAACTTCTATGCTTTCTGTGGTTCCATAGGAGAGATCTGTTGTATCCACATCTACGTTTTTATCCATCTAGATAAGACTCTTTAAATCACATGAATGAACTCCCAGGGCATCGAGACCATCTAAAGGTAGGTGCATATCGGTAAATTAATGAAGTCATCAAAATGCCAATGTATTTGTTTATTCAATTCATAAATTGAAACTTGTATAGAGGTACATATCATTTTTAATTGCTTATGTTTATTTCTGGTTTACATCACATCTTTTTTCCATGTTAGAGAAATTTTAAGTTCGAAGTTGGAGAAAAGCAACCCTGCAGAGCGATGCTGCCACCACTGTGTTTCATAGTCGGGATTGTGTGTTAGGTGTTGAGTGCAGTGGCTGTTTGCTCTGATTAACTGACCTCGCCCAGCCTGTCGGCGGTCAGCCGTATCTTGATGGGTTTGCAGTTACCAGACAGATAACCGGTGCTTTAGATCTTCATGATGGCGTTTGTTCATTAATGTTCTTGAACAAATCATTTTTATTTGTTGAAACTTGAAACCTGCCATGTTCTCATTTTTAATTTGCGTGCATTATTCTGTGTTGGTCTAACTAACACATGAAACCCCAATAAGACACATTGAGATTTGTTTTAGTAATGGGGTAAAATGTGAAAAAGTCTGAAAGAGATTTTCCTTTGCAGCTTTAAATGGTAACAAACACCACAGAGCAAATTATCAGAGGTTTCTGTATAGAGTTTATTGCCATATTATTTTTCACAAAAAAAAATAAATAAAAAAAAATAAATAAAGGTTTGACTTTCTGGATCTTGCATTTTGATTTGCTAAATCATTACAAGTAAAAAAAAAAAAAAAGAAAAGAAAAAAAAGTGCCATAATCCTCTCCTGATGAGTTCACTTGCACGTCTGTAACTAAAACAACTCATGTTGTGATAATCAGTGATATGCTGGGTGCAGAAATATCCAATCTAAATTAGATAGTTGCCAGTAGCTTGAGTTAAGAACACATTCATACTCAGTGATATGGCTCTTTGTCTAATTCCCATAAGCCGGGATGCATTTATCCAGCAGGTTATCATTATATTTGCACATTCCCGTCACATTATTACATGCCTGGTTACATTATGCAGTCGGTAAGCATGTAAACCGAGAAGAACAACGCTTGTTAGGCTTTGTGTTTGGAATCTGCGGGAGTCTGAACTTTTCTCAAAGCACACACCCTGATCCAAACAGGATGGATTTTCATGCCACGCCTCAGTCTGAATCTCTGCGTCGACATGCACAATATTATGATGGAGCCATAAGGGTTTGTTGTAACTGTGTTTTGAAAAGGAGTTTCCCCTTCCCTAAGTGAACATTTGGCTGGATTGTTGCGTGACTCGGATGAAGGTGGTTCTCCTGCTCAGCTCCTTGAGTTTGGCCGCTCCCACGTAGGTGCACGTGGAGCGAAGTCCCCCCAAGACGTCACGGACGGTATTTTCTACATCACCTCTGTAAGGAACCTCAACTGTTCGCCCCTCAGAAGCCCTGGGAGCCAAGAAAGAGGAAGAAAAAAGTACAAGCAAAGGTTTTTCAAACCCATTTTTCTTTTTAGAGACTATTTGAAGATTTGGTTTGAGAAACGGTAAAACTGTTGGTGTCATGTTGCAGCTCAAACGGATATTTCATGATTACAAAGCGGTATTTCACGTGTAGACACATTGATTTTGCATCCTGTAAATATAACCGTGTGATTATTTGTGTCAACATTATCCATCTTCAGAAACGTTAGTTGTTTATATAAGAAAAAAAAATGTCATGGGGTTACTGAGAGTTGGGTTTAAAATGTCTCACAACAATCAAAAAAAATCTAAAACTCTACTTTCTCTGATTTTATTATTGTTCCTACAACTTTGA
Organism: Poecilia formosa; assembly: GCF_000485575.1. NCBI lineage: Eukaryota > Metazoa > Chordata > Actinopteri > Cyprinodontiformes > Poeciliidae > Poecilia > Poecilia formosa. Next base: position 3,541,568 of record NW_006799960.1, read on the forward strand.
CTGATGTACATCATGTTCAAAGACTGCAATATTATCTGACCATTGCAGAAAAAAATATGTTGAGACAAATAGCTGCTTCTTTGTATGGTAAACTAGATTTTATCAGTGGATTTGAGCTGCACCACAACTAAACAACAAACTTGTTTTGATCAATTTCTTGACCATGTAGTCATCAAAGAAGCATTAATAGTTGCTAATATTTCCTAGTCTGAAGCTTTGCTCAGAATATTTCAGTACAGAACAGGTGATTTACACTTTCCAAAAATATTCTCTGGAAGGGACACCTGACAGTCAGATTGCTGAAATTTTCCTTTCTCTCTTTATCGTTTATTTCCCAATTAAAGTACATCCTGACTTAGTGCTTCCTGTGTTTAGCTGTGTTTGTTTCCTTGGCAGTGCTGTTGAGTCTATTACTATTAGTACTGATAATATGTTCTCTCTGTTTCTTTTCTTTCCTGTAGAAAATACTCGTCACTTGATGCTTCTATGTCTATTTCAATCTCTTTCATAGAAGGTGAAACTGACAGAGCCATTGTTGGGAGTAACAATGCATTCTTTATGCATTTCTTCCCACAGGATGCACTCCTGGCTTGATGCTTCAGTATTTAGACGTGCTGTTTTTTGATAGATTTATTGCTGCCATGTTTTTTTTTTATACTATAACCTTTTTTTCTTGTAAAAAAAACATCCCGGATCAGTGCTTCTCTAATGCGTCTCTTTCTTTCTTCGTTTGTCCTTTTTCTTATCCTGTTTTCCTTTCTTGACAGAATCCAGTTCTGTTTTAGGTTTATTTTGTTAACAAGTGGCTCCTTTCCCGTATTGCTACATGCTTTCTCGGGATGATGGTTTGCTGCAAAGTCAGTGACTCAGTCCAATCAAGTCTGCTTTCCAAAGCAAATCTTTTTTCTTTCTTTTTAATTAGGATTACATAACCCACTGACTTTGCCTGTGTTGTTTTACTATTTGGACGGCATTGGTCTGTTTGGATTTTTGAACCTGAAAACATGGTTAGATTTAATTGAAATGATTTAAACTGAATATGACTGATTGAATTATTGAACCTGTTTTCTTGTAAAGGGCCATGTGGTTGGATGTTTAGTGATTTACCTCCACATGACGATATGTAACATGTCTTTGTTCCTCACCTGTACTCTGCGACTCCACCCACATATTTCTTCATGGCCGTGTCGGAGCTCATGCCATAGAAGAGCTTGTACTTCTTGCCATTCTTCTCGATGATCTCCCCGGTGCACTGGTCATGACCTGCCAGCATTCCTCCCATCATGACAAAGTCGGCCCCGGCACCTGAGGAGCAGAGGTCAGAGGCGGTCGCAGGTGTAGAACATGATGAAGACACAAAGACTGGAGCGCGATTACTCACCAAAGGCCTTTGCTACATCTCCTGGGCAGCTGCAGCCACCATCCTAAACAATGAATAGTTCCATCAATATGTCAGCGCTATGGCCCGAGAATTGTGTTTTTCTAATTTTGTGGACTGATGCTGCCCTCTGCTGTCTTTAAGTGATATCGCAGTGTTCAATGTGGATTAGGAGTTGTCAAAAACATTGTTACAGACTGAGCTTAATGTATCTTCTGTTCTTTTTAAGACATACTATTCAAACGTTACCATGTCTTACTTTATCCAGTGTTTAAACTAGAAACTGAAAGATTTTGCTATAAACTGATGATATGGAGCCTGTTAAATCAGACTGTGGATGGATGGATGGATGGATGGATGGATGGATGGATGGATGGATGGATGGATGGATGGATGGATGGATGGATGGATGGATGGATGGATGAGTCAAAAACAGTAAGATATGTTGTTCGTAAAACTACATTTTTATTTTCCATACTTTTATAGACATGGAAATACTTAGGTTTAATACTTTTTGTAACAAATCTGTGAATGAGATTCCAAAACTGCCTCCACCTACCAACAGTTAAAGCTTTTCTCAGGAGAACCAAAATAGTCTAGAGCCAGTGCAGTCCAATTCAGTTCACACATTCAAACAAGTACGCCTAAATTGAATCAGCACTCAGCTCTTTTGTTGCCAAAGTTGAAGCTGACATCAAATACTTGGAGACTCATTAAAGGCTAACATTCAAAATTTGAAAAATAACAACACCTTCATCAATTAAGTTTAATTCAGACAGCAAAGGCTCTTGTATTTTCACGCAATTGATATACTTAGTTGTAGCTGTCCGTCAGCCCTTTCACAGTCATTTAAGCAAAAACAACATGTCCTTACAGAGATAATGTGTCCTTTGAGCCCGTGGGCCGAGTCTGCACACTCTATGACAGCGCTCAGCTGTGGATAACCCACTCCTGTCTTGATCCTGGTCGTGCACACCGAACCTGAAAGGTACACCGTTAGAGAAGGTGAGGTCTTCACTCTAACCGTCTCTGGCTACAGAAACCTTCTGTGGAGAATTAGTGCATTTACTCCTACTTGTCTATAAATTTTCAAATCATGTATTAGTTTTCCTTTACAACATATTGTGCATGAGCAGACAACTTAATTTGTATAATGGCAAACGCACTTTCTGTTTCCTTATTAAACACTCGGATGATTTTTATCCACCGACCTGGTCCGATACCAACTTTGATTATGTCAGCACCAGAGAGGATGAGCTCCTCCACCATCTCCCCTGTTACCACATTTCCAGCCTGCAACATAGACACCAAAAAGCACTCATAGATCAGCCTTTATCTCAAACACCTGTTGTATGAGGTCGGTTGGGCCCATTTCCTTACCATGATAGTGTGTTTGGGGAACCTTTCTCTCACCGTCTTGACGAACTCCACAAAGTACTCAGAGTAGCCATTGGCCACATCCAGACAGATGTACTGGAGAGCAGGGACGGCCTGCAGGATGGCACACAGCTTCTCTAGGTCTGCATTGCCGCTCCCTGAGCTGGCGGCGACATGCTGAGTGGATAGAAAATATACCGCTTCAACTTCAGTGTGTTATGTGGCAGACAAAGCACAGAAGTACAATAACACGTGACTTTCAAATGAAGTTTTGAAAACTGGGATGTGCATTTGTGCTGAACTGGCTGGAGTCAATAACTCTGTTTTGGGGCAGGTTTCCACCATGTTGGTCTGCTCTTCATTACAAAAATAGCAAGTGCTCAGTCACACTGGATGCAGAGCACCTATTAACATCAAGTCTTGCCCAAGGATTCCCAATTGGATTTAGGGCTTTGACTTCTAACACATAGACATGTTGTGGTTTAAACCTTTACATTTTAGCTCCGTCTGGCTGGATGTTTGGTGTCACGGTCCTGTTTAAAGGTGAACCTCTGCCTTTGAGTCAACATTTTATTTAACCTCTAATGGGTTTTCTTCCAATAACATCCTATTTAACGCCACTCATTTGCTAAATGTCTTTTGCTCCAGCTGAAGAAATGCACCCCGATTATCCTGCCACTACCACCTTGTTTCTCTTTTGCATGAGTGTGTTCTGGGTAATGTTTTACTCCATATAATAGCATTTTGCATGAAGGGCAAATCCAATAAAAGTGTAATCTGACCCAACGTGTTAGGGGAAACAGAAATGCTTGCCACGATTTTCTATTGCAAAAAAAATAAATAAAATAAAAAAAATCATAAACCATTTATTCCTTTTCAACACTATATCATGTGTTGGTCAATGATGTGGAATTGCAATATAATGCATTGAAGTTTGTTATTGGAATATGACAAAATGTGACATTTTGCAAATAGTTTGAGTGGAGAAGTGGTGATGTTACCTCTAAGCATTCCGGATGGTCAGCAGCAAACTTTTTCCAGTCTTCTACAGAGTAGTGTTTATGGATGGCTGTGAAGAGGGTGTGCTAAAGACAGAGTAAAAACAAACATGCTCAAAGTGGAGGGAAAACTGTACTATCATACAGTTTCAGCTGAGCTAAATGGAAACGATGCCTCTCTACCACATGAGAGAGAGAGAGAGAGAGAGAGAGAAAAAAACATTTTCAAAAACTCACTTTACTGAGAACCTTTGCCATCTCAAAGGTTCCTGTTGTATCCATGTTGGCTGCAATGATGGGGATGCCAGTGTAGGTCTGCTTGGAGTTGCGGAATGTGAAGGTCCTTCGAAGATCCACCTAAGGTTAAAGAAGAGATTGAACTTTATCTAGACATGAACGAAACATTTGGAAATTCCCCCAGAACCTTGACGTTACTGGTCATGCCTGAAACGTGGATACACTGGATCGATTAGATTCACACAAGTTGGCTTCTAATGTGATGTGATGACCTGCAAAAACAAAGTTGAAGTCTGACTGCTTTTTGTAAGCTCTGGTCTTTAACGGTTTCTACGTATGTTATTACTAGTAGTTGGAAACTTCTCGAGGTTTGTTTCTCCTTGTTGACTACAGAAGGCTTTTTTCTATGTAGAGGCAGGACATTTATTACATAAAATCAATTTGACCATAGGAACTGATGTGTTGTACAATGTTCCTTCTGCCAGAGTGAAATTGTTTTTTCAGAGCTGCAGATGAAATTGGCTCATATCTCATCCTGGCATAAAGACGGTTCGGTAAGTGCTTCCAGTGCGGCAAAGTCATTTTTTTTTTTTTTTTTCAAGGCAGCAAATAAACATTTCTGACTTTCAGCACAAGCTGACTCACTGATTTTCCTTCCCCTCCGATATTAAATGATGACGTATGACGCATGGATTCTCTGGAGTCGTTTTTAAGAAAGCGAGACTTGAGCTGAATGTCTGGCAGTCTGCTAAAGCAATATTGCTTTAAAAATGTCAATATAACAGGATCTAGGTTGTTGTTTTTGTTTGGGTATTGTAACAAATATAGTTAAACTTTTAGATAATCCTGTATTTTTATGTGGTTTTGATTGATCATTGTTATGAATTTCATTTTGGTTTTGGATTTAGCTGCGTTTCTATCAAGTTGTTCTACCTGCTACAAAGCTACATGCCTTGCATACTATCTACAGGAAAGCAGTATCTGGGGGATGGGAGGGGGGGGGGAATCAAAGTTCTGATTTGATACCTTAGCTATTCATTGACTGACAAGATTTCAGCTGACAAGTCTTTAGAAACCTTCTGGTTGGAGTTAAAATATCAATATCAAGTCTTTCAAACTGCATCATCTTTTACATCTTTCTTTAATTCAACTGAAGAAACATTAAAATAGTATCTCTGGTTCAGAATGCTATAAGTTGAACGTATTAAGATCCAATTTAGGCAGGTTTTGTCTGTTATATGTCAATGTGACTCCGGTTATTCCCTTAAGGTTATCCAGTTTTTATGACTCAATCGTCTGTCTGTCCAGCAGTCCAACAAATTCATAGTGAACTTTTGTGTTCATTGTAAATGAGTGAACTGGAAAATTACTGAAATATGGACACTTAACTGAGGAAAACTAGGTAATTTAACATATAAAATGTGTATAAAGTCTGTTTTATAAACGACACAATAGAGGCTACAGTAAAACAAATAAAAATAGCTCCAGGTTGATGTCACGTAATGGAGACTAGGCGAGGTCATTACCACTAAGGACACAAAGGACATTGAGAGTTAGGCACTTTTATTATTGCATCAATCGAAAGGCTTTCTTTGGATTTTATCACATTCAAGATGAGCACCAATGTTGCTTCAAAGCAAATAATTATTTGTTTATTTTATTTTAAAAGCTGTCGATTTGATTTAGCTGTTTCATTTTAAGCTGAATGGGCCTCTGTGGCGCCATTTGATGTGTCCTTTTCCAGATGTTTCTGGTTGAGAGACGGAACAGCATTCCCTCTGAACGAATTGCCTCATTTGCTGCGATACGCGACAATGTTTTGTACATAAATTTGTTTTGGCAATGGTGGAGAGAGTAACACCTGACACGTCAAACTCCCATGTAACGTTAGAATGGAAAGAAAATGTGTGATTACAGTGCAGAATGGGCGATTCAGTTCAAGCTCTACAAAGTCACAAACACCAAATTCCCTCACTTCAGAGGCCAGAAGTTCATGTTTCCCTTCAACCTGTCCTCCGTGTTTATGCTACGGCACACTCATATCTATTTGTCATATGGAATGTGCTCTGGTTTCATCTGTAACACACACACACACACACAGTCCTATTTATAAACGGCGTTTCTGAGAAGCGTCCTGCGCCTCATGTTGCGGTCCACCTCTCAGATACCAGCTCCCACCTCCTCCCGCTTTCGGCTTCCCGTCTACTGACACCGAACCGGTCGGAGCAGCTCCAGCTGGAATCGGACCCAGTTCTGGTGATGCGTCGTCAAGCTGAGGAAGTTATAGGGTTAAGCAAGCAGGAACACGATGCTCTGCTACTATGGACACTCAAACACAAAACAAGTTTTTTTGTTTTGTTTTCCAGTTTTAAAATATAGAAATCTGATGAAAATTGATAAATGTTCTGTTCTTTTGAACCACTGATTTTCTCATTATTGTTTGTTTTCATTGCGGCCAACATGCTGTTCCTGCCCTTTAAAAGACTAACCTTGTTTGTTGTCACCTTTAAGAAGGTCACCTCCCTATTACATGAGCACACTGCTGGAGGAAAGCAAACTTTATAGCTTAAAATAGGTATAAACAAAATCAGGAGAATAGAAGAACAATGGTAGTTTTATTTTTGAAATAACTAAAGAGCTCTAAATTTCCACTGTCTGCCACGTGTGAACAAATTTACAGGATTCTGTTGTGTCATCCAGCACAGAGGCCTTCAACACCGATCTCCTGAGAAAGCTGCTGTGCATCATCTGAGCGCCGGTAACTAACAGCACCAACCTCCGAGCGGCTCTTCAGGCTGCTCCTCTTGGGTCTGAACAGGACATCCTTGAAGTCCAGCTTGAGGTCCACGTCCACCCGAGGCATCCTGGACGCCCACAACACTGATGATGAGACTCTCCTGAGGAAGGCTGCAGCAGCTGCGGTGGTCGCCGGTGCCGAGCCCCAGCCACCAAACCCGAACCTGCAGGCGGCCAGCGTATTTAAAGCAGAGGGGAACCCAGCCCAGCTCTAGCCCCCATGGCTTTATTTGGGCCTGGGCTCTCTCCCTCCCTCTTCCTGTGTTTCCATCCTCTCCTCCAGAGTCGCCTGTCTCCCCCAGCCCCCACCCTCTCCTCCGGCAGAGTGGCAGGAGCAGCGGTTTCTGAGCCCCGGCTGTCCCATCCACCGACGCTGGCCCACACACACTCAAACTCTCTCAGGCACACATAGAGAGAGTAACACTGCAGTGGCTTTTATGCTGCAGTGCTAAGAGCACACCTGCTGTCCAGCTGGGGCATTGCTTCTTCCACTGCTAGATGTCAAAGACAGAGCAGGATGGAGATGAACACTGATGGAAAGATTATCAGTGAATTTTTTATATGGCCATAAATCTGGGCTATAT